>NC_142778.1:31785071-31955071 GCF_988280905.1 Pimephales promelas
ACAATGACACAAATATATAATGCACTGATTTTAAGTACCAAAATGTATCGATAAAACATTTGCTCATTGTAAATAAAATTGGATTATTTTGCCCAATATTTACCATGTGCTATGCATGCTTGTTAAACACAGTTTTAGCTTAGCAACATGCTAACGTCAAAATGAAGTCATTTGAGATTTACTCAATTTGTGTAAAGATTTGCACTTATGAGTTTTGATGTTTAGGATGCTGCCTATACAAGCAATGGGCAGTGAGGCAGCTCTCTAGGTTTTGGTTTAGTTTCAGAAAAGGTCCCACTTTAATGACTCCAAGTGCTTCTGCCCCCAGGTCTCAGTTACAGGTAGTGCTGTTTCTGAAAGACAGGAGCGAGTGGCGAAGTGAGGGAGGAAGAGAAAAATGGGTGCTTTAGAGATGCCTGGTCCACCAAGGGCTTCACTAAGGGGCTTAAACAAGATGAACATTAAGGGCACAGTTATGTTGTCTCCCTGGGTCCCCGAGAGAAGCAGCCTTTGATGTTGAGAAAGGATAAAAATAGTGCTATGCTTTTCCCTCTAGTTGGGAAAGATTGCACCATAATGTAGGGCCGTACACATGACTGGCAACAGCAGTGTCAATTAGTCAACTGTTTACAGGCCTCTCTCTGTGAAATGCCGCTCTCTGAAGAGAAAAGTGTATTTTTTTTTTGAGGAGGGTTATTTGTAGCTCTGTGCCCATTTGTGCTCCCATCTGTTGATGCTGGATTGCACCTCAAAGACCAAATGTGGGCAAGGAAGATAGTTTAATAAGTACCCAAGGTATCTTAGGCAAACACACCGACGACAATCTGGATGGCTAGTCTCTCAAAGGTGTTTCTACTAAATTTAGTAAATGTAAAATTTTCAAGAGTAAAATTTGCTATGGAATAAGAGAAAATATGATTGACCCACAAGGGGATCGTTGGTGCTTTTGTGTGCTAGATGATCTAGGGAATCCAAAAAGAATGCAAACAAGCTTGTTACATGGCTCATTTTCAGATTTTGTCATGTTGTAACTAGTCTCTGAATTGTCTAAGCACTAGTCTTGAATCCATAACTGACAAGGAATATGTAATTGTGTACATAGAAGAAACTCAATTTACAAAAAAACCTTTTTAATATTGTATTTTTTTTTTTAGTTTTCATTTTTGAAATTGAGAACATAGCAACATCATATACACTATAAAGTTTTTGGAGACATAACCAGACGTAGTTTTGGAGTGGCTCTTATTGTTAGTAAGCCACCGTTGACTGAAGCGCCACATTTTAAATAATATGCTATCTCTGGTTTGTGGTTTTCCCCAGAATGAAGAGTATTCTGGGAAAAGCTATTGTGGAGAGGAAAAGATATATAGAAATGTAGTTTTTTAGCTTTACGAATAATAACATTTTATAATAAATAAATAAAACCGATGTTTATTGGACCCAAACTTAATTGTTGACAGCTGGAATGAGGTATTTTTTTGTATTCTGTGTATTTGATTTCCCTATTTTTTTGATAGCACATCAGACGAGCTGTCTGCGCTCCAGCGAGAGTGACGTCACTGCATCCACAATTAGTAGTGCAGGGTAGTTTACACTCACTATGCTGATTTAAAGTTAAGTAGACTGCATAAAAAAATACTGTAACTGTAGATTATGCTTAAAAATAATGAGTGTGATATCCCAGATAGTAAAGAGTTATGAGAAAATGGGACATTAAGCAGGTGTTTTGCATGCAAAGACACCCTTTCATTGAGGAATGAAGTGCCACTGAAGTGTATCAGTAACTACACAAGTACAGTTCTGCTCTGCATAATAGAAAAACATAACAATAGATGAAAGCGATCCAGTAAAGGTGTAGCTCATTTGTGCAGAAATCCAGTTGTTCTAATGTATGGCTTTACTCCTCAGCACTTACCTATTCTGTGTAATTATACAAGGCCTTAGCTCTCTCCCTCTCTCACTAATTCACAAAGGCCGTGGTGAATTGATGTACGGCACAATCATCTGCTAGGAGCTGATGTGATTTAAATGAAACTAATTAGGGAAATGTCAAACATAATTAATAAAACAGGTTTAAGTTGCGAAAACACTGTCAACGAAATGAATGAAGATGCCGCTGCTCTTCTCCCGCTGCTGCCTCGTTCTCGCGTTTCAGCGTCGTTCAATTAGGTCATGGATCCGCTCTTCTCTCTTTGGCTCCCTCTCTTTTTCCACCTCTCCGTTGAGTTCCAGGGAAAAAGGAGAGAAGGGGAGGGAGGTGGGAGGGAGCCACCGGTCTGAGGACGGGAAATAAATTTGCCTGTCCATCCGCCGCCTGGAAGAAATTAATTGCAGACTCCTCATCCTGTCTGGGTACAACAGGGGCATTAACATAAGCAATTTGCGTCCGACTTCTTCTGCCGGCTGCTTAATAGAGCATCAGACCTGGCCGATAAGGCTCGGGGTCCCTGATGCATTAGCATTTTCATAATATCAAAATATTATAGTGGCGTGAATCGCCCAAGCCCCATTCATTATTGATAAGAACAAAAGGTTTTATAAATTACAAAGGGAGAGCATGACCTATAATTACGGCAAGCAAATTAGGGCTGTGTGGTAAAGTCAGTTACATTTGGAAGCAAAATAATGATGCGGGAGCCCTTTTCTCTTTTCCGGCGGGATTAGAAGAATAATAGATTCCCTCACATCCACAGCTGGGACTGTAGAGAATGTTTGTGTTGTCATCAAGGATAGGGACTGGAGATGGTGGGACAAGCATTTTTGGCTGGAATGTAAACAGAATATTACATTATACACAGTAGTGCTGTATTTACAATTTATAAAGATTTTAGAAAGTGTTGACGTATTAACCACAATTCTTTTTGTGATTTCTAGTTTCAAGAACTTTCTTTTAAAGAGTTATTTCACAAAAAAAAACTTCACTCACCCTCATGTCATTCTAAACTCGTAAGACTTTATTTCATTTTCCAAACCCCAAATTAAGGTACTTAAAATTAAATCTGAGATTTCTCTCCCTCCATTAACAGTTCACACAACTACCACTTGGTCGCTTCAAAAATTCATAAAGATCATATTACTAATTCGCATGAATTGAGCGGTTTAGTCCAATTTTTCTGGAGACTGGATCACTTTTTATGATGAACAGATTGAATTTAGGTTTTTATTCACATTGATTAGCAAACAAACAGATGCTCGACCGAACCTGCTTGACACGGGAGAACAAACCTCATTGGTTCTTGCTAAAGCTCAAACATGCTATGTAACACGAGAATGAACCTGATTGGTTCTTGTGGAAGCCCAAATGTGCTGCATAACACAAGAATGAACCTCATTGGTTCCTGCGTAATCTCAAATGTGCTGCGTAACACAAGAATGAACCTCATTGGCTCTTGTAGATGCTCAAACATGTGTGTTCATATGCAAATCATTTTTTTTTTAGATTATTTTGATAAATTGTATCAAAATATTAAGTCTGTGGCCCTCTTGACAACCACTGATATACATCAAGTAGTGTTGTACTAGACTGCAAGGCTGCTCGGTTATAGCAAAAAACATAATTACAAATATTTTATTTTATTTTAAATATATCAAATATAATCTTATAGTTATTTGTTCCTTGATCGCAATATGTATCAAGTATACTTTTGCCAGAGTCGGCGCTAGAGCAGATCTACTGGAGGGGCATTGGGTCATCAGTGGGGGGGCACTGCCGTTTAAGAAATATTTTGACGCAAAAAAAAAAAAAAAAAAAAACGAAACACCTTTTATTATTATAATTATTATTTATAATTATTATTTGCGAATTTCCCCACCACTTTTTGCCAGGGTCGATGTTGTCCCGGCACTTTTATACATCTCGATCTCGCGGCACGGATGTACCAATACAAATAAATAAAACATATCCGGTTACCTAGCAGAGCATTCATTTGTTAAATAAGAGGCGATATAGCACGCTGAAATGTGTTGTTTTTTAAATCAAGTGATCAAAGTGCTCGGTGACTCGATCTGTGGTGCTGAAGTGTTCTCTTGTGGCTCGCGCTGCCACAATAAACATCTTCACACGGACGCGCGCTTGATCTGTTGCGGCGAAATCTCTATTCGCACCGGTGAATTCCAAAGTAAAATGCACTCAAACATGTCCCTGCTTGACAACCACTGATAAACATAATCGGTTTTAATGATGGGGGAAAAAAAATAATTATGCGAGTGTGGGTTAGAACCCAAAATCTTTTGCACGCCAGTCTAAGGTTTTACCACTGGACCACTACAGCACTTACAATGAAAAGTCGGATTGGATGTATCTATTTCTTCATGTGAAAATTCTTGGCACCAACACATATTAGATCCACTTAGACTAAAAAATTAAACACAATGTACTATTTAAATAGATTGCTGAACATTTGGTATTGTATAGCCTACATCTGATTTATGATTTAGAAACTGTGGTAGGAGGGGCATCAATGAGCGCTAGGGGGGGCACGGCCCTCGAATGCCCCACCATAGCGCCGACCCTGACTTTTGCTGAAAATAAGGTTGCTGTGATATAAAAAATTTAGAAACCAGTGAAATTATTGATCCTATTTCGAGATCACTGCAGAAACTAATATTAGGCTAACCAATGTAAGTAAAAAAAAAGTCCTTACATTGAACTAAAATTTATGGATGTGGTTTCCAGAACTTTACCATAAAAAAACAAACAAACAAAAAAAAAAACAGCAGCAACATTTTTTTTTGATTGAGCTTTAATTTACTGTAAAATAAATTTAAATGGGGGATACTAATAAGGTGCATATAGTCATTCACACAAATACAAAACACATTTGTGGTAACACAATACTCAAATTTCCAAAAAGAAGAAACATAGTTATTTCATTCATTCTATTTCTATTCTATTCTGTTAACAGATTTTTACTGTAGCATTTTGCTTTTTGCTTTTTTTCATTCAATTGTTTTTATACCGGTAAAATTATGATCATTATTTATAGTGAGACATATGCATCAATAAGAAAGCCGGTCTAAATATTGATGTTCATGTACACAAAGATTTTTATTGACATCAGTCAACACACAATATTGCAGGAAGTGACCTCCAGTTGCTTGCGTTCAGTGTTCGTCCTAGTGAACTGAAATACCCTTTAAAACTATCATCAGGTGCAGGGTCTCGCACAAACTGTTGCATGATGGGAGTAACCTTTTTTGCTCTGACCTAATCTGTTTGAAGGTCTTTGTCTTGGTGAGAAAAAAGTGAGGAAGAAAGATATCATCCCTTCAGCCCCTCAGTGATTCATCATGAAGGAAAGCTTTAAGCTTGAATTAAATATGACTTTGTGACACAGTGAAGTTTAAGGGAGGCAGGCATCCACTGAGAGAAATGGGTTTTTCTTATTGTCTGCTGACCTGGGCTCATGACTGATGAGGGCTCGGTTATCCCTCTGAATTTTGTGTTCTATTCCCAGAAAGTAGCAAGATCACACTCCACTTTGCCCGTGGATGAAGGATAGGTTGTGTGTTCAGCTTAAATACCCTGTATAAAACCGTGTATTGTCATCAAACTAAAAGACTCTAAAATGGACCACATTGTAACACAAAGCACAGTTTAATTGCTTTCTGAGGCTCATATGTTTTTAAAATAACAATAGGTTCTAAAAGGATCATGTCAGCATGATAATGTGTTTATGAACTAATGCATTTTAAATAAATAAAGAATTGAGCGAATAAATAGAAATAAAAACTGCAATGCTAACAATATGGAAATATGAGGAGTAGCCTACATGCTGCTAATTAGTATGAATCTCCACAATGCTGAAAGGAATGAGCTGTAAAGTCCCTTGAGTTTTCTTATTGATTACACAGGATGCAAATGTAATTTCTTCCTTTAATGACTCTGTCCAAAAGCAAAATTTTCTCTGTTTAGGACAAAACCAAGTGCACAAAGCAAGTCCTAAGGGATGAATGCAAATACAAGCATAAAATTACTGTAATAAAGCATAGAGTTCTTGCTAATAGTACATCTTAATGATTGAAATCTACCTCATCAGATAAGCCAGTTCACATTACCTAACCGGAGCTCTAAACGAAGACGTTGTTAATGTAGTGCTATACGAAAAGCGCATCAGTTCTTTCCCTAGTTGCTTTAGTAATTAATCTAAATATATGGAATTAAATTACCTCCTAATAAACAAAGTGTTTTGGTGTTTGAACTAATAATTCGCAAAACTTCTAATGAACTAATATCTGAAGTGTTTTTTGAAAGTTCCTATTTACACCTGGTACTAAGATGCATTTTTGTAAATCCAAGAAAACTGGGTCTGGTTTTGAGCTTGTCCACTTTCAACCACTTCCAGAGGTAGTCGGAGAACGCATTTGACCAGATTGCTTTTGTAATGTAAACGCTCATGTGGTCGAATGCGTTCGACCAGCCAAAAAAGATGCCTATTCTCCGCCTACTGACCTAATGTCTGAACATTGTGGGAAGTGCACAAGCCAGACGGGATTTAAACTTTGTTGACTGAAGACCCAAGTTTAGTTTGAAGACAAATAATGTTCTCTCACCATTCCTGATTTCTAACACACTCTGTAGTGTTCGGCGTGATCTTGCGGCTACCAGAGCAGAAACGGAAGCTGCTGCTCTCTTTATGTTTTTCCGGCGTCTTCTTTTGCCTTCATATGTAAATTACATGAGCTTATTTAGTCTATGAGATCAAAAATCTGAAAAAGTCCATATATATACCCGCATATAGACTCTCCCCTCAACAAAAGTGGTTGAAAGTGGACAAAAGAGACGGATTAAAATGCTACAGTATGTGTGAACGGGATATAACTTGTGATCCGATCGTCCAAAATGCATCTTAATACCATCTTAATACCTAAAGTGAATCAATTTTGGCTGCTTAAAGAACAATATTGCTAACAAAACTATAGAATAGGCAAGAATAGGACCATCCAATACTAGCTAAATTTCGCAGGTGCGAAATATTTTTTTTTGACACAATTTTTAAAAGAAAAAAAATTGCTTGTACATTTCACAAATTGTACATTTTTAGGTGCAGCATTGAAAACCATTGATATTAGTTTTAAATTTAAAATGTATTGGTTAACATAAAAATAATATATGCCAGTTAAAAAATAGTACTCATTGGTTCTAGATAGGATAGATGTGTGTAGCACAGTCTGTGTTGCTTGTGTTTTTAATTGCTAGACTCAGAATGTCAAAGTTTTGATCCCTTAACGCAACAGCCTCTTTATCATTCATTAACCTCTAGCTGTAGTGTTTTCTCCTCTCTCTTCCCATCATATCCCCATACAGTTGATGCCATGAAAAGTGTCCCCTAACCAACCCAAGCTTTGACACACTAATGTATTGCAAGTTTGGTGCCCAACTAAAGGTGACATCATATATTTTTTTTCCCTCTCTTTCTCTCTTGCCAACCTTCCATCTAATTGCCCTCTGCCAATAAGAATTAATTAGTCTGCTTATTTTTCTTGGGTTTTGGAGAGCTTCCCCATCTGGTGGGAAGGCGGTCCTCTGTGAGTCTGATTAATGGTGCTGAAAGACAGTTGCTGGAGTGCCTCCGCTCGAGCTGACGGCTTGTGTTCTGGTCCGGGTCAGAACCCACAGCAAGCTGCGCGGTGCCACCCCATTATACCGCCACAAATTTCCCAGACTCAACCTAGAGCGAGTCCAAAGACCTCTTCCAAAAACAGTAACGTTGACAACAAAGGAAGTGATGACCGGGACAATTACACACCTGCTAATTCTTTCAAGGGCTATCAATCACCTGATTGGATGGTCAAGGATTTCACTTCAATCTGACATTGATATAAACAAAGTCAAAAGCAAACTAAATCGCTGAATGATAAGTTGACAGTGTGCGATAGGACAGCCGTCAACGCGTGGAAGAAAAACAAAACAAAAACGGAGATTAAAAATGCACAGTAGACGTCAAGTGGTCCTCAAGATCACTCAACATTACACAGCCAACCTCAATCAAAACGTTGAAGATCTGCGTGGTGACAAATGACACAGTTTCTCTCTTCAGGTAGATGACAAATTAAAAATAAATTTAAGTGGGGTCCAAAAGTCTGAAAAAAGTCTTGCATTCTAATTAGAATAATTTTTATTTAATAGATTTTTTTAAATATATATTTTTTTCATTACAAATTATATTAGCAGCAAAACAATTTGAGAAAAAAGTGAACATGATTTGCTTGGTACAGTGGCCTTTTGCTTTAATGAGAACAGTACTCATGCTGGCATGAATTAATAGTGCAGAATTTAAGATTTGTATTTATTTTGTATACACTACTTTTCATGAAGGTCTGTTGTTTTATTTTAAGACATGGAAACTTTTATTCAGCAAGGACCCATTAAACTAATCAAAATTGACAGGAAAGACATTTAATAATTTCTATTTAAAAATGCTGTTCTTTTCAATCACTTTTCAAGCGATTAACTCTCTTAATCAAAGAATGCCAAACAATATTATCATGGTTTACTCAAATAATTAGCAGCACAACTAGTTTTAACATTGATAATAATCAATTTGTAAAAAATTCAATTTATTTTTGAAGGATAATAGAATAGTTAAATGAAAAAGTTATTTTAAATTGTAATTAAATTTCATAATATGACTGTGTTTACTGTATTGTATCAAATACAGCCTTGGTGAGCATCAACGACTTCTCAAAACACCAAAAAACCTTAATTTTTGAATTTTATATGCGTGTACGCGTTTTCCTCCCTCAAATATATTTTATAATGTGTGCAGTTCTCACATTGCACTCTACAAAATGTGCCACAGGCAGATGACCGACCTCTCTCACCTGTCTGCATGTTGAGACGCATTCACCATGAGGTAATGCGACGCCCTCCGGTCAGCGGCCGATCCTGGGCCTGTGGAGCTCTTTCTCCAGCTCTGATAACTTTAAGCTTCCAGCCAAGGAGAAGAAGAGGGCTGATAGATCTCCCAGGCCACTGGAGCTTGGACTCATTTGTCAGCCACATGTCAAAGGGAAGATGACATTTACAGCCCTGTGAAGTGACTGCCTCCAGCTCGCCGGGCAGCCCTGAAGTAATAAATGTTTACCTTAAAGGAAGAGTGCTGCCAAACCGACCTCTCTCCGACGACAGAAAGAGGGCCTTTCTGCTCTTGGGGTCCTTATTTCCACCACCCCTCACTCACGCTGTCAAAAAGAAACAGATTAATGACACAATTTGCCCGACAAATCATATTAGTGGAAGCAGACACAACGGTGAGAAACTTTTGCGGTACCTTTTCAAGGAGCGATATCAGTTCAAATAAAATGTATTCCTGTCTGACATTTATAAAGGTGGGTGGTGAGAGGGAGAGAAATATAATGATCCTCAGAGACGGGGAGATGACCAGCTTTGAACAACAGTGAAAAAACATGCTGGAGAAAAAGGCGAGTCTATTCATAGTGGCCTCAATGAAAAAATTCTTTGGCTGTTTACAGGGAACTAATATATGGCCATGCACCGAGACCACTTTTTCCAGAACGAGTCTGATACCGATACTGTCATTTTTGGTACTCGCCGATACCATAAGTATTGGTATAGAGAAACCAAAATAATATAAATCATATTAGTTGTCTTAACTTTCTCATCAAATACTTATTTCCTTAAGTTATTTTCATGCTTAATTGAGTTTGCTAAAATGTATTGTATGAGCTTTTGTTACTTTCACTGTTCATTCTATTGCTCTATCATATTTTATCTTTCCTTTAATAGTACAGCACATATTTAGAGCTGCTCCAGAAGGGCTCAATGCTGAGGATTGGGTCAGTGGTACAAATGTTTAGACAAGTGAAATATCAATTATTCCAATTTTGATCCTACAACAAAAACTACAGTAATCAATCAAATGTGAAAAAAAAAAACACTGTATATTCATTACAATTCAATTCAGTATTCGCACATTGAGACGCTTCGAGGGGTGCACACTTTGGATGAAAGTTCTTGATTTGAAAACATCTTGTAGTAATGTTGGGAATCGCTCGTTATACATAAATAAGCTGACAGTTAATGCTTTACTTACATATACGATTTAGTTTTAATCCAGATCACTTGCTGAGTGAAAGGTCAGCAATCAAAATCCTTCAACAGATTTGCTCTCTCTCTCTCGTTGGTTAATGTTAATAATAAGCTACATGCCTTCTTTTACTTTCTTTACCATTGACATCCAACTGAACTTCAAACTTTCCACTGATGTCTGTGAAAAGGGGATGGGCTCGACCAGCTTGTGCATCTCTGGCGCTGCGCGTTTAATCCACTGCATATTTTTCTATAGGTGTTCCTATATTTCATGAAATATTCCACTAAAAAGATACGTTGACTTCATAGACTGCCTTCTTTTTTATCACCATTTATACTCACTGTTGTCAGTGTTTCTTTGTCTGGACAAAAACACTGTACACACGCTGCCTGGTATCGGTGCATCCCTACTGATATATACATAGTGGACTCAAAAACTCTCATTGGAAACATTCAGAATACTGTAGACCATATCCAATCAGCGAATCTTTTATAGCGAAAAACAAGCACCGCACATCATCGGAAAAGGAGTGCAATCATTGCGGCCTCTTACCTCAGTTTGTGTAGAATGAATAGATAAGATATAAAACATTTTTTCTAGCTACATAGCTCTTACAGACATTTGTCTCCTGTTTAAGTGCTTCTGTTTGTATGATGGCTATTTATTTGTAATTTGTTCATATTCATCCTCATAAAAAGCCTGCAGGATTCACCACGAGGAGTGAAGTCCTTGAAGAATCCCTCTTGATAAATCTTTGAATGCTCAAATAACCTTAATCTTGAAAGGGATAAAAAGAAGTGTCCGTTGAGATGCTTTAAAAAAGACTCTGAGTATGAGAATGGGGGGTCCTCAGAGGCCACTTTCCACGGACAGTACGGCAATCCGATTAGTTTGGAATAGAGCCATACAGGACAGGCTGTGGAGGTGATTCAGTAGCTCCAGGGGGAGTATGTGTAGTCTCCTCTAATCATTGGTCTCGCACTCCACAGAAAGACATGGAGATGTCGAACCAAAAGATCTGTCACGGACATAACACCCTATAATCCAGCCCTCACTGTGAGAGAGGCACATGTGAGTTGAAGCCGAAATGGAAAAAAAATGAGAATCATCCCTTTTCTGGTTTTGATTGAAATCTTTATTAATAATAATAACTGAAATTGTATACGTGTGTGTTCAGTTATCATTCGGGGCTCGATCAGTCAAGAGCAGATTGATTTTCTTGTTGTCTTTTGTTGTTAGATTAAACTGAGGATAAAGACAGCAGTAGGTTTATTATGCTGTTGTCACTTTAAGAGCAACATGTAACCAACATACTGTAACACTTTCAGTTTCTATTCAACAGTTTGTTTATTTAAGACATAACCAATGATGTTTGACAGAAAAAAGAAACGAGGGGAGAAGAAAAATAAAACCCCAACCGCAATGTGTACCCCGGCGAGACAGAGTCCGGTCAGATCTCAATTAATTACTGATTGAGCAATAATAATCCAAGTTAGGAAAGGTTCAGTCGCGGTGGATGTGTGGTTCGTTTATCCTACCACGTATAGATCCGAGTTCTTTTAGCTCGCCATCTTGATCAGAGTCCTTTAGTTGGGACGGTCTAGAATTCAAGAGTCTATAAATGAAGATCGGAGATTGATTGGTCCAGGAAATAAACCTGACCTTTGAAATCGTAATGATTAACGCGGGGGTCTCCAAGGAGCAGCCCGAAGTCTAAACGGAGCGAAATCAGACAGGGCTCTGGTCGAGAAGCGGCAACGAGTGTTCAGAGCTTGAATCGCTAAAGTTGGACCACTTAGATTTTTTGGGGGGATGCCGAACAGGCCATGCCACAGCCACAGTGAAGACAGAGAGGAAGTGAACTCTGTGACGCGTAACTTTGAGAAAGTTGGGAGTTCATGGAAGCTGCAGGAAGTGGGCCCACCAAAATAAAAGCGGTTTACAGGTTCCCCCCTTATACTCATGTACGGCCTCATACATGTAGATGGCTGATGGCACACAGCGCTGTTACAGGAAGTGGAGGTCGAAGGGATCTCATCAATTTGAAGAGCAGAGGCAATATTTAGGTATTTAACAATATTTAATATCAGAATTTATTTTTCTTAAATACACATTCTTTTTTAAGGATGTAAGAAATACATAAAATGTAATAGCAGCTGAAGAAGTAGCAGTAGTAATAGTAATAGTAATAATAAAACATCGGCTTGGTTTGGATTACATTCCATTTTCCTTTTGCACTTTCCTCTGTGTGGTGATAATGTGTGACAACGTGCTTCCCTTCACAAAACCCAGCAAGCAAAAGCTCATTAAAAGCTTATGGAGCATGCCATCCAAAAATCAATGTTTCAACAGTATGTGTGGGCAAAATGACAGAGAGACTAAACTGTGAGGTTACAATGACCCCTGTGTGGACTACTGGAGGGGGGTGTTACTTTGACATGGGCATACAGTAGAAAGACAATTGAGATAGCAGAGCGCAAGAATAAAGAAGCGCACGGAAAGATAGAGAAAGAGCTTGTGAAGGTCACAAAAGGTAAGAGAGAGAGACATAGAACTCACAGATCGGAGAGAAACACGGAGAGAGAGAACTGGGCCGCCCAGTGGCGGCATGTCAGAGGTGGGAGCAGTACTGTTATCTGCTGATCCCAGAACTTCCCGGAGGGGTGGTGGAGTCCACCCGTCTCACGTAGTGCAGTGTGCATAGGGACAACTCTGCCGGCTGACAGGAAAGCTCGATTAGCGTGCCACAAAGAGGCCGCCGCTCAGGAACACTTCCCTCGGCCAGAGGGGCTGCGTCCACAAAGCACACACTCCAGGTCTCCTTCCTGCGGGGGTGACAAATCACACACGGCAGTTCACCAAAGAGACAACGCCAGGGACACATAAAAGAGGTGTGGGAGGTCACATACGCAAACATGTACACTTGTAATGAGATGCGACAGGTTAAAGAGTAGCTTTTGAATATGGCAAGGAAAACTGTGTTTTGGTGCATCCGTTAACATCACTTTGAAATGAGCAACACTAGGCTGGCAAACTTTTAAGATAATTGCAAAACCATAAGTGCAAAAAACCGCCAATGCATTGACATCAAATGCCTGTGAGAGTAAAGGTGCAGTCACATTTAACATTGCTTGGCAAAATTTCTCTACACTATTATCAATTGAACTTTTCCCCTGCAATTTTCAAACGTTACCGCACCTTAAAGGGTTAGTTCACCCAAAAATGAAAATTAAGTCATTAATTACTCACCCCCATGCTGTACCAACCCCGTAAGACCTTCGTTCGTCTTCGGAACACAAATGAAGATATTTTTGATTAAATTTGAGAGCTGTATAACTACCACATTGGCTCCTAAGGGACTGGCTCTTGACGGCCCAGAAAGTCAATGAAGAAAATATTTAAATATCCCAAGTGACTACCGTGGCTCAACTATATGTTTATCAAGCGACGAGAATACTTTTTGTGCGAAAAAACAAACAAAAATAACGAGTTTATTCGACTATTCCTTTTCTTCCTTGTAGGCCAGAAACGAGACTTCCTTAGATTTCCACGACGCATGCGCGAGAATTGCGATCTCCTTACACTACTTGAGTTCAGTTCTCGCGCATGCGTCGTGGAAATCTAAGGAAGTCTCGTTTCTGGCCTACAACGAAGAAAAGGAATAGTCGAATAAGCTCGTTATTTTTGTTTGTTTTTTCGCACAAAAAGTATTCTCGTCGCTTGATAAACATATAGTTGAGCCACGGTAGTCACTTGGGATATTTAAACGTTTTCTTCATTGACTTTCTGGGCCGTCAAGAGGCAGTGAGCCTATGTGGTAGTTATACAGCTCTCAAATTTAATCAAAAATATCTTCATTTGTGTTCCGAAGACGAACGAAGGTCTTACGGGGTTGGTACAGCATGGGGGTGAGTAATTAATGACTTAATTTTCATTTTTGGGTGAACTAACCCTTTAATGAACATTTGTGCCCCCTTCCTTGGAGTCAGCGCACACAATATTGTATACCTGAATCAGCTAGTTTGGCTTTACAAAACATCTTATCCATAATGTCACATAATTTCACCTCTAGGAGAGTCCATTGGCAATGCTCCAGAGAGTGAATTGAATATGTTTGGGCTAGCCTCGGACCTGCGCGTGCTGCCTGGGATCACACAATGGATCCCGGCTAGGGAAGTGGGCCTGGGCCAGATGGGGAGAGAAAGATAGCAGAGGCGGGATGGGAGTTGGAGACCCGGTAAGCGGGGATCTGGCAGCCCGTTAAGGGACTCTGTCCTGGAAGCCCATTGTTCGGGAAAGGAAAAACACAACAACAACAACAATATAAAAAGCAGTGACACTTCCCGAATCTTTTTATATGACCACGCGAAGAACAATCGGCCAGGCGGAGCGCGTTGTTGCGGGGATATTGGAGGAAGCCTACCCTCTGAGGCACTAAATGATCTTTTCACACCTCTTTCGAAAAATCATGCAGGAAGAGGGGTGAAAACAATGCATTTTGCTGACTAAGAGCAAGTGTGTTCTGCTCATTTGTGAGATTACAATGGCCTTTGGCCCAGTTCAGACATGAACGATATTAAAGTGAAAAATGGGGAATCCCAGATTCATGGAACACAGTCATACCGAAACAAATATTATGCTTGATTTAAGCGTACGGCCTAAAAAGGCGTAGTCTTCGGTTTGTTTGGATGTTAGCTCTCACATCAGGAGACACTTGATCGTCCACATCCTTGGTTACAAATTTGTGGCGAGGAGATATTTAAGACCTCGGGACCACACAAGTTGCATAAAATACTAAAGTTTCTCAGATTGGTCTTGAAATAAGATCATCCTCTTTAGATGACAGAGATTAGGATGTGCGTGCTTGTGTGTGTGATGGAGAGAGAGGGTCTTTGTCTCTCTGTCTCTCCCTCACTCGTTCTCTTTCTTCTAACTGAGAATGCTTATCCTGCCCGGTTGTAGATTTCAGTAACCCCGAGGTCGAGCGCTTGGTATACCTTCGAATCACGCTGTTAGCTGGAGTGTAAAATCCTCTCGGGGGAGGGACGGATGTATGAGGAGATAAGTGTCCTGTGGTGTGATGTAGTAATATTTAGCCTCAGAGCTCTTGATGAGACGTGGACATTTCCACCGTGCACCTCTTACGACTCTCGGTTCCTCTCTCTGGTCCAGATGTGAAAACCATGGGTTGATTAAAGAGACTCTGCCTGAACTAGATGCCAAGGGAAAACACAATATTTATGAAGGATCTCTTCACTATCTTTGGGCTAATGTGATAGTTTGTGCTAATGCTTCGCCAGATGGAATGGGGTTAAATGGGCTCAAAGTTTGGCACTTTGGCAAAAAGGAAGACATCTGTGAAAATGATAAGGGTTAGTGAGGTGAAAATCAGCTAAATGACGCTGCAGAATTAGAAATTGAACAAATTATACAAAACAACAAAAATTTGGCTAATTACATGCTCAGAGCATATTTTTTCACCTTTTTTTCCAACATTGATAATATTAAGAAATAAGCATATAATATAGTACTATTTATATAGCATTTTAAAAGCTACATAGCACAAAGTGCTTTTCAAAAGGTAAAAGAACATGAGGAGCTTAACAAAATATCAGGCAGAGATAATAAAACAAACACCGAACACATACAACAAAAACACACAAAAAGACTTTACAAAGTGATAAAAGCAAGTTTACACAAACACATTTTAAGTTCATTTTAAGGCTTCTATGTCACATCTAATCACCTGCCACCTGTTGTTCTTTAGATAGATATTAGAACAGCCAACAATCCATAGCAAGATGATTTGAGACGTCGAACTTTTAATAAGTTCTGCTAACCATGTAGTGCTTAATGTCAATAATCATATCTTGAAATCAATCCTAAAATAAATAAGTAGGTAATGAATTAGAGTGATTATTAGAATTATTTCTGAAGTGTCATATTACCTTGAAAATTAGGTGAAAATTCAGCTTTGCCAGCAGAATAATAAATTCACACTGAACTCGGCATTACGGTTTATTTTTGCTGTATTTTTAAAGGTGCTCTAAGCGATGTTGTCGGGTGACGTCACTTTTTATTGACGTTTAAGTATTGTCAAACAAAACGGAGGCTAGCTAGACCCTCCCTCCTCCTCATTTGCGTACTGACCCCCCAAATCCTTCTTGTCGGTTATTGGCTGGAACAGTTTGTTATGTTTCATTGTTCGGGTTAGCCCAGTTTGTTTTTGTTGCCGTTTGTGGAGCTTGGGGTGTCTGCGTAGACCGTGTGTGTTCAGGGGACAGGCAGCTAGCGGATAGTGAGGAGATGTTTGCTGTATGTGACAAAAAATGTTTTGGCCTAAAAAACGCGTGACATCGCTTAGAGCACCTTTAATTTAAAAAAGTTAAAAGCATAACATTAGAGACTTCTTTCAAAAACATAAAAATTTGAATTAGGTGCTTTAAGCGATGTTGGGTGACGTGACTTCTTGTTGACGTTTAAAGTATTTTCAAGCAAAACGGAGGCTAGATAGACCCTCCCTCCTCCTCATCCGCGCAATGACCCCCCCAAACCCCACCCCCAGGGCCTTCTTGTCAGTTGTTGGCTGGAACAGTTTGTTATGTTTCATGGAGCGGGTTGCCGAAGTTTGTTTTTGTTGCCATTTGTGGAGCCTGGGTTGTCTGCATTGACTGAGTTTTTTTACAGTGTGTTTAGGGGACAGGCAGTTAGCGGAGAGTGAGGAGATGATTTCTGTTTTGGCCTAAAATACATGTGACATCACTTAGAACACCTTACATTTTTAAAATATGTTTTGTCATATATTCGGACATTGTAGTTGAGAATAACATTTGAATAATACATAACTAGCGCAGCAACTGGTTGTAGTACTTCCAATTCATTTGAATAATTTAGCAAGAAAAAGATGCTCTGTTGCTGCCTGGTCATGACCCTGAGTGTCCCTTCAATCAGAACCCATTTAACTAAATGAAATCAGTCAGACAAGAGCTGCCAAGTATTTTAGCCCGTTTGCATGTTCTCTTAAATCTTCTGTTGAAATGTGCGGACCCTTGTCCTCCTCTGCCCTTGTTGATGAAATGAACAATTTAAGTTCAGAGCCATTGGATTTTTATAAAAGGTATAATAAAGAAATATGCATTTGAGACTTGTAATATCTGACATGCTTTTGTTTGTGCGAATGCATTTAGTTTTTGCCCCTGGGGTGCACTGAAAAATGCTTTGACACATTCTGGCAGGTCACTGTGATCTCTCTTTTTACCAGGCGAACGCATGACGTAATGGCTTGGCAGCACACTCTAATCCCTCTATTGGAGATCAGTTGGATTTCTCCCAGTCGGAAAGCCCTATGTATGAAAGCTAGCAAGAGCCAAGCACAAAGCATGCGGCCCAGCAGGTGAGGTGAGAAAGGTAGCCAACACAGTGGCAGGTGTCGTATGACAGTTCGTAATACACTCCGACAGCAGTCTTCCGGAGCTCGCTGTCTCTCGTTCGCTCGCTCTCATCTCTCTCTCAGGTTCATGGGGTGATCTGTGTTTTTACATGGGGAAAGAAAGAGAGGGCTTTTTTGTTGTCTGGGTGAACTTTGAGGTTTTGGCTCAGGCAGAGTTCAGCTGGGTGTTAGGTCAAGCCGCTTTCACTGCGCCTCGGTTTTGAAAGGCAGGTTCATATAACGCCAACTCATGGCTGGGTTGCGGAAATGCTAGATTAATGAAGTCGATTGTGGAGGACCCTTTGGCCTTGCAAAGCTGGTGGCCCTCTGAAATCTCAATGAGTCTACTGACACCCAAAACAAGACCCTTTTTTTGTGTGTGGGCATCAGGGGGGAGAAGAGTCATGCGGAGATTGATTCAGAACATTTTTATGTTACGCGCTGCTAAAGGGAAAAAAAAACCCAACAAAAAAACGAAGAGAGCCGATGAATAGAGATACTTTTTCATGCGATGAAGTCACTGAACTGAATCTAACCCTCAAAACCCCGGCTGTCTGAAGGACATTATCTGCTTCCTTTGATTCAAGAGGTTTTCAGTCCTGCCTGTTAGCAGCACTTTGTAACAAACAGCATTATTTACTCGGCTCCTGCCAGTGCTATTTGAAATGGGATGAATAACCTGCGTGCACTCTCCCATCCAGTACGCTTCCCTCCCAGGAACTGCAGCTAATCCTGTGAAACGGATTCAGTGCTGTTTTCTCACTGCCTGCCATTACATTACAATCACACTAAAAACAGAAACAAAGGCTTGAGAAAAAGTGGTCATGAAAAACAGTGTGGGTACACTGAATATGAGCTGCAAATGGCAACGCCGTATTAGTTTAACTGCATTTCTCAGCTGTTCTCTAGTTTTTAGTTGCAAAACTATCACACTGATAAAAATAATTTTGTAGTAAATACTACAGGAAAAAAACAAATGTCATTTCTACCTGAATAAATTAGTTCAGTCAAGAATTAAAACAAAGTAATTTGATATTAGTACTCAATTTAAGCTTGTAGACATTAAAACTGAAATATCAATGTTATAAAATTAGGTAAAACCTACTCAGCTTTCTGAAACTGGTGTTCCCATCATGTGCATTTACAGTTGCATTTTTATAGCAGTTTTTACACTGTTTTATCATTGCTTTTGTTGGTAGGCTTAGTAACTTGCTGCTATGTGACATCTGGAAATCATTTTCTACTCAAAATGGCACATTCATATTAAAGAACGAGACATTTAATGGTACCGTTATTGTGATTTTACTCAATTCCAAATGTGAAATGTACCGCTTGCTGAAGAATCTGCGAGCAAAAACTTAAAATGAAGTATATATTTTACGTATTGGTTTTTTTACTCTGTAGTAAGGTTTAGTGTAGCTAGGTTTCTTAAATCAGCTGTATTTCTTTTGATATGACTATTTTCTGTCATCTGTTTAGAATCAGAACTAGCATCATAGCAACTATTTTCTTTTTATTTAAAGCAGCTACTTGTAATTGACACACAAGCCCAATGGACATGAATGGCTTCTTTTGGATGAGCAGTTACTCTTGATTCAGCTTAGTGTGTCTGCAAATGGAGCAGATCTTGTAAAATGAAGCCCGGTTCTGGGTCTAGACTAGATTGATTTAGGCCAAAGTGGATGCTTGTTCGTGCAGTTGCCATATGCTTTCCCGGCTGCTTGCATAGTACTGTAAATGTGGATTTGTCAGCCTAAGAGGAGGATTATTATTCGTTTTAATTTCATTTCATTATTTGTGACATGAAAATGCACCCCAGTGCATTCATTAAAGACCCACACAGGTACACACATGCTTTTGTGCCACACCTGCGCACACACACACACACACACAAAGAAGAGAGGGCATGATAACAGCTGTCTTTTATTTTGTGCCGAACAGGATCTAACACCACAGGAGTGAATCTGGGTCAGAATACTTGGGAGACATGAATATCAAATGGAGTTCTGAAACTGGTGAATTAATATGTCTTTCACTGGTGACATTTTCTGCTGGCATATGGCAGCGAGCTCATGGGAGAGCAGGGCCTTTTTGATGAATATTTTTGAGTCCAAAACTAAAGGACGGTTCTGGGCATATGTCGCTGTCTGTTTTTGCCTTGTGAAATGATAATGCAGCAGCCGCGCTTCATCTGGATGGAGAGATGCTGTGGAAACGGTCCAACCGGTCATTAACCCTTGTTGTGCAACAGACAGACTTTTGACAGGCTGTCTATTTTGTTTATTTTTTTTATATATAAAGACTTGGATGTTTCTAGTCTCACATTGCCAGACCTTTACTAAACAGCATGAGGTGTGTTCCAAAAGAACCGCCCACTTAGACAGGAAGAGACCATCTGACATATAAAGGGTTTGTTTTGCTTTTATGTGTCCGGTTTATCTGAAATACACTACTGTTCAAAAGTTTTGCGTCAGTAGGAAGTTATTAATGCTGCAAGATACATTAAATTGGTCAAAAGTGACGGTAAATTATTATTTTTTTATTTCAAACAAATGCTGTTCTTTTAAACTCAAAGAATCCTGAAATAAAATGCATCATGGCTATTACAAAAATATGAATATTTTCAACTGTGAAAATAGAAAATGTTTCTTGAGCATCAAATCTGCATATTAGATTGATTTCTGAAGGATGCGATACTGAGGACTGTAGTAATGATGCTGAAAATTCAGCTTTGGCATACAGGATTAAATCACATTTTAAAATATAGTAAAATAGAGTAATTGTGAAATATTAATACAATTTAAAATTAACTTTTTTCTATTTGTGATCAAATTAAAGCAGCCTAGTTTGGTTACTGATTTGGTGATGCCTCACAGGAAGCTGAATTGGAATTTGTCATTTTTTCTACCTGTAAATCATGGATTTTTGAAAATGACTGTTCATGTGGTGTGGAATATAGCTCTAAGGGAATGAAAACATCCTGCAAAGATTTATATCTGAAAGTGCTCCGTATATAAAGTTATTGTCTTTCAAAAGTGAGAGTCGACTCTGAGTCTATGAAATGAATTGTTTTTGAAACGAGTCATTAGCTGTTTTGTAGTGACGTAGATACGAAACATAAGCATATTGGCCGCGCCCAGTTACTAGCGCAGACGGAAGTGTAAATTTGAAGTCTAGAACACAAATACTTTAGCTGCATCATGTCAAGAAGACGCTGTGTTCTACAATGCAAAGATAGTTCAGCCACTTTGTTTTTATTTACCAGGGACGAGCATGTGAAGAATCGGTGGTTAGAGTTCATATTTGCAACGATACCACAACAGTATAGCCCGATTGTGTTCTCATCATTTTAATGACGAATCATTCAAAAACATAAATTAATTCAAATGTGGATTCGCAAGCAGTTGTTCCTGAAGGAGGGCTCAGTATCCAGTGTATATGGATCAGCTTCCTCCTCCGAATCACAACCTGTAAGTATTATTAATAATTGTTGCTTTTATGGGTTTTGTAGCGTTGGGGCGCGAGGAGGGAAGGCACAATAAGTATGTGCGTATGTATGTGTGTAAGTTACGCTCAGCGCAGCTTCTAGGTCTCCAATGTCAATTTTTTTTTAATATGTGAAATGTTTGTCGCTGTTATTGGAGTTGTCAAAGAATAGAGCGTCTTGTAGTACTGCAGTGCTTTATCAATACAGTAAGTTTATGCGTTGGGCTAAGAAACAATACCTGACTGGGTCATCTGACCAAACACCGCCGATTAGCGTCACGCAAAGGAGTGGTTTGGAAAAATGAGTCGTTGTACGAATCATTTGGGAGTCGGTGAGCAAATCAGGTAAAAATAAATGCATATTATAAGACAACAAAAGTGTTTTTTTGTCATTGCATTCATGTAAAATTGTTGTTGGGGACTCCCAGAACAATATTAGGAACATTTTAAATGCCATAATAGGTGCCCTTTAAACATCTTTATAAATTACATTTAAAAGGATTTGTAGTTGGTTCATCATTTAAATTGTCTCGACCAACCATCCTTTTTAGTTAAAAGTTACACTTGAAGTATTACAGTTAAAAAAATTGGAATTAATTGCTAGTGAGTGATTTGTGAATCCAGAAAAGGATTTATATATATTTTTTCCTGACTTACTGATGAAAATGATGCATGCCCTCTCTGATGGAAGTTGCAACCAATAATTTTGTGTTTGCGAGAAAGTGTTTTATGTTTTGTGAGCAAAACGTGACTCACCGTAGTGGAATCGTTTGAGGCTGAGACTTATAGTTAAGTTGATGACCACAAATCCCTTGGTGCTTTGCGGTCAGTTGCACTGCAAGGCTGATACCTGACATTTCAAGCGTCATCTCAAAGTAATGCAATTTGTTTATCAGACTTGGATCGATGAGGTCGGGGCAAACTCTCAAACTCCTTTAGCTGAGGCGGACTGATATTGCTATAGACAGTACAACAGTGTGGTATTCAGCAGTCTCTGCATGAGAATCAAAATGAAAAAAAAGGCTAAAGTCAAAAATTAATTATCCATCTGAAACCAATGTAGTGGAAAATGTAATTTATAGCACAATTATGGAAATAACGTGCTTAAATGAAGTATATAACACGCACATACACATTTAAGTCAATATATTAGCACTCATCTAGCTAATGTTTTTCAGCTATTGAACGTAGTAGCACTTGTGCGGCTTGTTTTCAATTAAATCAGAAATATTTTTTTTTACACTTGAAACAGGTGGCAGTCTCTGAAATTTCTAGTAGTTATCGGTTTTTAGTTGTTTCAATGACTCGACCTTGACTTTCTATGAGATATACATTGACGTGTTTTTTGAAGTCTTGACAAGTGCTTGCGTCTTTGTGCACAAGTGTCTGCGCCTGCTAAAGACAGTGGACTAAAGCTCCAGCAGAACACACACACACACACACACACCTATTCTCTTTCTGGTATACCCTCCACCCCCGCTCTCAGAAGCCCTACAGCACACAGAAGTGCTTTATACCAAACTCAAGTCACCCTTCTCCCTGCTCTCACTCCATTGGGAACACTTCTCTCTCATTGGCATGCTAAAGAACTCTGATATTTGTGTCTGACATATTAAAGAAAGAATTAAGCAGAGCTATTGAAGGGCTTATGTCTTAAGCATTTTACTTTTTCATGGCTCTTATTTGAAAGCCAGCCAAGTAGATGAGCAGAAAAGATGGGGAGGGAAGCGAACAGAGAGGGAGCTTATTGACAGCACTGTGGCCAGTCTCTCTGAGGGACAGGCCGAAACAATGCGCTGACTGTTAGCCGAGACCCCGCGATACTGTAGTGCGCCGAGAAATAAGTGTCCTTTCTGTGCTTGTTTTTTCTCTCTCTCTCCCAAGAAAGCTGTTACAATGAAACCAAGTCTAAAGCAGCAATTTGTAAGTCAAGAGCCTGGCAAAGTGGATTGTAATGGGGGGGAGGAGGGAGGCTGAAGGAGATTGGCTCCTGGAACTGCCACCACTTGTTCCAGGGGCTTTGTTCAACAGAAGGGGAAACTAGTGCCCTATACTGTCCTTCACAAGACCGCTAGTGTTCTCCCTCTTACTTCACTGGCTATTTCTCACTTTATCAGACAATATGTGAAAGTCCACTCAAACATGAACATTCTGTCATCATTTACTTACCCTCCTCATGTCTGTATGGCAACCTGAATGACTTTCTGATCTTCTGTGGAGTACAAAAACAAGTATTTAAAACAACTGTTTTTGTCCCCCATTGACTTTCATTGTATTGACAAAATTACACTTTTGCGTTCCACAAAAGAGAGTTGAGTCATATTGCAAACAAGTATTATTTTTTTTTAATGTAAATTAGGACAATTTTGGATTAGGATTATTATTTTTAAAAAACTCAGCTATTATTCGTCTGGTGCAATTAACTTAAAATTCTGACCATGGCAGCAGTAATTCATCAAATGATGGAGAAGAGGATTATAAGTTGTTGGGTTCACTTTTACCTTTAGGGGATTCAGATGGGTCAGTGCTAGTAGTGCTAAATAAGCATACATTGATGAAATAAAAATTAATAATTGAGTAAAAGAAAAATTATTTGAGTTATTCGTGCCCCTCACACCTCTTTCCTTTGTCAGATAGAAAGGAGCTGGGATCAATTAGCTACTGGGACACCTAACTCTACTTTACTATATTTCTATTAAATCCTAATCTAATTATAATAAATTATATATCGTTGGAAAGGTTTAAGACTACTAAATAGATATTCTACCCCTGTTTTGTGTTACAAATTAGTAATTGACGAATTTATGACAAGAGTGCACCTCAAAAAATCTGCATCATAACTCTAGGTCTGACGTTTGTCACAAAAAGTCGATGCACCCACTTTTAATCACTGAAACTTATGTTTTATTATGAACTTTTAGCATAAAAACAGATTATATGTATATAATCCTTTAAAATATAATATATTTTAGTTATCATAAATTAGGTATCATTTGAAAGTGTATACACTCAGAATTCATCCTGTGAAAACCGTTTTAAAATTGAACGTTGCGTTACCATAGAAAGGTACTCTAAATTATTTTATCAGGCTCCTCCCCTTTTGGGCATCAGTATATTTAATAATTTATGATCAAAACCTTTTCTAATCTTGACAAAACACATATTGTCAGAAAGGTCTGTGTCTCAAGGTTCCAAATTTAGTGACAGAATTGATATTTCGACAGAAATTTATTAATTTAAGGCAGAATGTATACTGAATTACTATGTTCAACTATGTATGTATGTATGTAACTATTACTATGTATCTACTAATGAAACTTAATTCAATGGAATTCAATGGCACTCTGAGGCTATTTTTGGTACTATGCCTAAACAAAATCAATCAAAATCAAAAATCAATCAAAATCAATTTTTTTCAATTTTTGTGATATCAACTTCAAATTTGGATCATAACTTGTCTAGCTTTAATTTTATAGTAATTTTATAGCAAAAATATTTTGTAAAATATATATTTTATATAAAATAAAAAAATATAGTACAGTATATTTGATTTAATGTAAATTTAAACGTCCATAGCTTTTTCATACTTTCATTTTTTGAAGTGTTTATATTATAATCTACTGAGTGTTTTCTTTAAAACAAGACCATTCCAAAGCATTCTTGAATTACAACCATTTAAGTTTGAATAGTGCATTTTAACCCCCATTCTCAAAAAGAAGGGTGACAGCTAAGGGGTTAAAAGTTAACAATATAAATGCATACAAAATAAAGTATAACTGTCCCCAAATTTTATTTTACTAGGCCTACATATTTTTTTTACAAACAGTTATATTGCATTATATCATACTCCAGTTTTTTTCCAGTGCTTTATTATTATTATTATTAATAAAAATAAAAATTGGCTTAGGGGATGAACAATTTCTAACCACCATAACATGAGGATCTGTTCCTATTACAAGCAGGCTGTACTGGTGTGTAAGCAGCGCAGACTCCCAGTGGCAGGGTGATAAATCCAGTGGACTGTTCAGCAGCCAGGGAACATTACAACATTCGAGATGGCTTGCCCTGCTCTTCAGGCGGCCGTTTATGACGAAGTCCCCAACCACAATTATAGGAGCCTTGGGCTGCTACCGGAAACAAACCCACTGACACGTTGACAAAAATCCCTGCCCCGTGTTTATATGCCGTTTTGCAAAGAAATCGGAAAAGGTAATCATGTATGGAGGCTGGGGTTAAAAAGCAATGTAACAGTCTATTAACTTTAATATAGATATGTGGAATAAGCATATGCTGAGGGCCATTAGCATAAATCTTGGTTACACACGAGCGGGCCGCCACAGAACGGCACGGGCACACTTTCTCTCAGTGGAGAGGTCTAATGACAAACACTCGGATGAAGTGAGCCAGCTCGCCGACTCCTCACTTGAGCTCTCAATTAGAGGCCTCACTGTTTAGCTCGCTCTACCATGCACACCGCTCCCTCTCAGAGACACTTCTGAGCAGTAAGGAACAAATAGCGGAGAGGAAAACATTGTGATAATGTAGTTATTTATAAATAACGCTGTGGTTGGCGAGTTTTTGGAAGGGTATTACAGCAAACGTAATAAAATATGATTACTAGGGAAAGTTTATGCTTTAACACTTTTCAAAAGTGTTTACAAAAATTAATTATTAGTTACTGAATTGTGCTTTAACAGCATTATTAATCTAGTTTATGGTTAATTTCCCTATGTGTGTCGTTTTTTTTTTCATTTTCAAGTTGCATAAAGAACAACTATTATTGTTGTTTTGAAACTATTTGTAAAGTGCCGCTGAAAACTCATTTTCCTCTTTGCCTTCTTTATCATAATCTGCTGGTTTGCTTGATTTGTTATAAATCACAGACATTTTCGAATAGGTCTGACAGCACACATGGAATTTTATGAGGAAAAACAGACAATAGCTAACAAGTAATTGAGACAAAAAGGTTTGTCAGAGGAAAGAAGGCTTGGGTGTAGGAAAAAGGAACACTTTCCATTTTGTTTGATTCATCATCAAAGAGGACTGAAAGGATGCTGAAACAAGAGAGATATTCCTGACTCGACTTTTTGTAGTCCCTCACTACAAAACTCAGTTCTTAGTGTTTGATGTTTTACTGAGAGAGGCTTTCAAAAGAACAGATGTGCTTAGAACTTCCAGGAGAGAAAAAAGGAAATATAGAGAGAGGGAGGACACAGGAAAGAAGATTAATCATGTTGTGTGTATGCCTTTTTTCATTGTTTACATTCAAAAACAATAGTTTGTTTTCTTCTTCGTCTTATTGTTGTCATAGTTTGCTATTGTCATCATTGCTTCAACTTTTATTGTTCGGTTAGTGTTATGGTTAGTTTGTAGTGTTGTTTTTCAAAACATGTATGTTTGTTTTTATTAAAACTGAAGTGTGTAATATTTCCAATATCTCAAAATGCTTTTTTCATATCCCAGCTTGCTTGCTGGCATGCACAGATTTATAAATAAATTAAAAATAAAATAGTAAAACAAATAAAATATATAGTTTTAAATTCTACAAGTGAATTTAGGGATCACAACATTATAATATATAGTAAGAAAATGTATATTCATTTTCGAGATGTTTTTTTAAAATCACATTTAACGTGGTTATTGAATTATTGAACGCAAATATAAAATAAAGAAACATGCACAATTAAATATCCTTGATACTGATTAATGTTAAAAATACTAATATCGGTAGATAACTGATATGGATCCGATGTATTTTGCATCCCTAGAAAAAATAAATAAATAAAGCATTATTAAATATAGCTGCAAGCAGCAATTAAGGGGCTAAACACCATGAGCCATGCAAGCATTGCTGGACGCTTCAGAGCAACTGCAACAATAAGTAATTAAAGGCGTTTTAGATACATTTAGTCGAAATGACTGAAAAATCACAAATAATAATTATAACGATCACTTGTAATATGATTAAATTGCTTATGACCTTTAACTAATAGGTGGCGCTGTTACCAAATTGTTGACTTGTGGTCAGAGTGAGGACACGTTTTCTAAGAAATGCAAAATGCTGGACAATATGTTTGTCTCAATTTGAGAAATTTTATTATAAATTTTGACCAGAAGGTGACGCTGTTGAGAAAATTGAGTACCTCCAGGACATGATGAAACATACCAAGTGATTTCTGAGATACATCAGTGTTTCCCCTAGAAATGTTTCCATCAGCTGTGCTGTTACGTGCCGGAAGTTGTTACCAAGCCGCATGCGAGGGAGTGGGGGGAATTTGTTTATTTATTTATTTCTTATAACCCCTTAAACTATGACTTCGGGCAAGTTTTTGTGGATAGAAATGGACATTTTGAGACATACAAATATGACATACCATCAACAGATTCAAGGCTTGATTATTGCAGCATGTAGCCTACCTTAAATTGGTCACAAACAGAAACATTCATTTTATAATTTTAGACAGGATTATTCATGTTTTTCTTTTGTGTTCATTTTCTTGATTGTGGAAAATTGAAATGGCACAACCCAGACAAATTATTATTTAAATTTACTAATACATTTTTAAAATCCAAAGTTTTATCTGTGTATATATATATATATATATATATATATATATGTGTATATATATATATATATTATATATAATATATTGTTTACTCAATGTGTTGATTGTTAGATAACGCATAAAGAAATGTTAATGATCTTACCATCTTATGGTATCTTATTGTAGAGTTACCAAACTATACAGGAGATAAAACGTATTTATATTAAATTTTAAAAGGACTTTTTAAACCTGCTAAGAGTTATCCAGCCAAGAACTGATTTTTTGGTGGACTATTAATGACTATTAATAATATTAATGACACAAATAGTGATGCACCGATACTGATACCAGTACTCGGGTGTCGGTCTGATACTGTGCTAATGTGGGCTACTTGTACTCGTAAAACTACCCCGATACAAACGCATTCGATACCACCTTAGGGGCCGTTCACATATTGTGTTTTTTGCGCAAAATTCGTTATTTCATTTGTAGGTGCGCGGCAAGCAGGCTCACAATACAAGCGATGCGGCAAGATGAAAACATCAACATCTCATTTCAACTGGTCATGTGACAAAAACCAACCGATCATCTTTGGCCTTTCTGTAACAACATCGAAAGCTCAGCCGAACAGCTGATCATAGATGTACAGGCCAGGGCGGCTTTTTATTTCTCATCTCCATAATATATCTAGTAGTAAAGCTAATGCAAGTGCTAGAAATCAATTATTTCTTTGCTGATACTTCCTCGTCCTCATGGAGAGTGCAGTTCGCACTGCTTTCTCCTTTCCACAAGCACTTGCTCACCCGTGGGTGTCTGCGTTGCTATGCAACCATGAATGAGTGACAAGACCTACATTTGAAATAACGAATTTGCACACGCAAAAATCGCGCTATGTGAACTGCCCCTTATGGCAACGTGACATTAGCCTAATCAAAAATATTTCAATATGTGGCTCTTTCCTGCTTTCTTGTCAACAAGCGGATTCAGAGCCACCACATTAGCAGGGCCGCCGGTCGCCATGTCTCAGTGTTTTTAGTGAATTGAATGAAGTGAATGTGGTGATATTACCCATCATGTGAAGATTTTGCAGGCTGCTGAATACATGGTAGGGGAAACACTGTCATAACATATGCTGATGTGTGAATAAAATAAGTTCTTAGCAAAATTTGCCGTTTTTAATGTCTCCTGACCAGTAGGTGGTGCTGTACTGAAACTGCATGTAGCCCCAAGTCATGCTTGTGATGTATCCAATTTGGAGTGCGCCATTTCAAAAGTAGTAGCACTTAATTAAAAAATGGTTGGGTTTATCAAAAAGCATTTTATAACTTTATGCCAGCATGGTCTGAAACTGATCTGAGCTCATTGTGGTGAAAATCAGACAAACAGTCTGTTCGAAAGGTAGTTTTTTTTGGATATTTGAAAATGACCTAGGTAATTTGTATTTAGTAATAAACAGTCATTTGGACTGTCGATGGCCCTAGAGTATTGAGTGAGAGACTCCAAAATTGGTCCGGTTAATAATGTTCAGAAAGTCCTCATTTTATCATTGTCAGTTCAATGGGTTTCCATAGACTTCAAGAGCGGAAGAAGAAAAAACTAACGGATACAACAGGTACTTTCTAGTTGTGTTGTCCAGCTTGACTTTCTTTGCCCTTGACATAGGCTCACTTAATAACACCACTGCTTCCTCTCATTGTTGTCTGCTGTCACCCTCACATCCTGTCAGATGTCACACAGGGTCTGAACGTAAAAAGCCCTCCTGTGTATCTCTCATTCTGCTCTAACCAGCAGACATTTGCATGCTGACACATCATAGCATCCTATCTGTCTGTTCCCGCAGCAGTCCTCGTGTCTGTGAAATTGCTACGCCGCGTATCTGTCGCATAAGCATCGTACACGGATCACATCGCCATAGAAATAACAGCTTTGTAAAAGTCATAAATCACATGATGGAATAGCCAAAACTCAATTGAGTCGGAAACCATTGTGGCGTCTTCGGGGGCTAATTGGATTGGTGTTTAGCAAGACCCCGGGAGGAGGCTGGCCTAGCGTTCATGCATAAAATTGTCTTTGTTTCTCTCCGCCGGCCGCACTTTTACTTCTCCCTCATTGCATCTCAGCCACCTCCGCCAATACTACACTGCACTGGGAGGCGTATTAGCACACCTTTGTGCCAACGCGGGAGGAAAGGGTGGGGGGACGGCAAAGAAAAAACAGAAATGATCTGGTATTAAATTTCAATAACACATTTCCCCCATCCCTCCAGAGTACAAGCAATCAAGGGTTAAATTGGATCTGTAACGTATGCTTGGTGACCCACAAATCGCTTCCCCATCAAACAGACTCATTACGAGCCGGCAAGCAGATGAGTGTTTGTGCGCCCCTGCCTCTGAGCGGCAGGGATTGTGTGTATTACTACTAACACGGCCGAGGTATTTAAATTTGGATTTTTTCGTAATGGGTTTTGACATGTTTCATTTCCTCCGGGGGAAGCGCCAGAGACCGCTGAAAGTAAATGTTGCTAAAAAGTCATCAAGGCAGAATATTAAAATGCCATCAAATAAGAATTTCGCTAATGTGATGGGGCCGGGGCCGCTGCAGGTACGTCACGCCGGGGTCAGAGGGGTCCTGGTTCTGGGAGAAACACTATTTGTTCCCCTTGGCTGGCTTTTTTCTGGCCTCTTAAATAAATTATTAAAGGACTTATATCTCTCGCCCTCAGCCCGCCTCTTGGGCCTCTCAAAGTTCAGCCGCACCATTTGAAATGAAAAACAGGCAAAAAAGGCTGAGTGATCAGATGGACACGATGCCGTGGATCGGCAGCCTATTTCCTTTCATGAACCAAGGGAATATTGCGTTTAAAAACGGACTCAAAACGTGTCGCGTGCTTGTTTCGTTCGACCGAGGGGTAGTTTACCTGAACAGAAACGCAAGTAAGTGGATCTCTCTTTAAGCGCGCCATGTTCACTCCCAACTCCCACACAACTCTGTTTGGAATGAATACCGTAGCATAAGGCATCTTATACATGATCATTTTGAGCTGATAATTACACATTTTGGGAGTCTGGCAGGATTGGACACTCACGTCTGGGTGTTGTGACAGCATGATTATTGGAAACACTTTCTGCCTGAGCGACTAAATTAAAACATTTGTCTGCTATGGATCCCCTAGTGCAGAAGAGAAAAAATAAAAAGGCTGCACAATATACGTTGCGCGCTTTTTCAATATAATCCGTTTCTTAAATAGTCCCGTTTCTCTTTCTCACCATGTTCCCTCTATTGTTTTCTGTATTCCTCGGGTATTCCTTTTGAGCCCATTACCAGCCTGACAACCCACCAGCTGTCACTAATTGCCCACTAATGGGCTGCGGTGGTTTGATGGTTTCTCTGCGAGGGGCGTTCCAATTCTGTACTGGAGGTCCTTCTGGCTTGCCAAATCAAAGGGGACGTACTTAAAAGGCATGTCATGCTCTTCCCCTTAAAATCCAAATAAATCGTCAAACAGAAAGACGCATCTCCATACTTGTGTATTCATTTGTTAGATTTTCCTTTTTAAACCACTTTGGTTGTTGGTGCAGATGCGCTACACTGTAAAAAAAAAAGTTTTTCAAAATTGTAAAAAAAAATACTACTTTACATTTCTTTGCAGTCAGTTGTGAAGTTCACTAGCAATTCTGAATGAATATTTTCTCCTTTGTACCTTTCCTCTCAACGCTTATGCTGATATGTGGAATCACGCGTGGTATTTGTAATCTTTGCGGTTGAGATTTTAGCAGGAGACAAGCGGGGCACGTGTCTGCCCTCTGCGTCAGCCAGCCTGCTAATAGATGTGAGAAGGTCATCTGGCATTAGCGGCAGAAGTACGTTAGCATTTGCGCCGAGCGTCTCTCGCCAGACTCTGTGCATGTTTGAAGGCGCTTGGACAAGCAGGCCCTTTCACAGTGATGAATGGCTTTTTTCAAGCGTTCTGCTCCCTAGTTATGAGAAGGGTGACCTGGTCATTGGACGACTTTATGAAGCTATAAAAAATGTATGTCAGTCTCCAGTCTCTAATGCCATCCCCAAACAGAGGAGGAGGGAGCGGAGAGGGGGAGCCGGAATGGTAAAAAGGCCATTTACCGGCGCTCTAAATAGCTCTCTGACTGCCCTTCTCCACTTATCTGACAATGTCCTTGTCGTCAAGACAATTTCTTATTCTGTTTTTTCTTCCCCCTCTCTCTGTTTTTACTCTTTTATAGGACATATTTGAATCGATGGCAGACGGGCCCTCCAAACCCACTCCAACTTCCGTCTTTCTCTCAGCACATTTGGGATCTGCAGCCTAATACACATCCCAGACTAGATATGCTGATATTCTTGCAGTATTTGAAGCATGGGTGGAATACTTACTGGCTGTATGAGCAGGTGAGAGCGTCTTTATTTACAGGAATCGCTGGAGATGCCACATAGTGTGAATGCATTAACTGTTTTTACCTGCATAGTGATTTCATGTCATGATTTGGTTCGATACACGATACTAATCTCACAATACTATGATACTTTCATCTAAACCAAAATAGAGTTAAGATGCTAATATGATCACTTCTAATACATATGATAAACGGTTGAATAGGTTTGAACATTGTCCTTTCCCACATGCACAGGGCAATGGTGGCACCAACTATACACAAGACGTATTGTCGCTATTCATGATACATATTGTTTCATTGTGCTCAGTAGATTGTTACACCCCTTTTTATATTGTTCTGAAAGGCCATTTGAATTGGTAAGGCATCAGGGTTGACTAAAGACTTATTTTATGAATGTAGAAGAGATGTAGTTTACTGAAACCTTAAGAGCAACGCAGGGCCGAGATCAGGGATTTACTCACCAACAGTTTTCACCTCATTTCCATGTAGCATAGCAAAATCCCATTAATCACAAATGTCTTCTTTTTAATAAATATGCAAATTTATATTAGCCAATTGGTGTTACTCCTAATGCGTCATTAATAAAACATGAGCCTCTCTGCTCTCAGCCTGCCAATGTTTTGGAGAACAAACATTCAGGGATGGGGAGAAGATCCTGGAATGCTAATAGTCTGACTTGATGCTGGAAAATCTATATATCCAAGATTAGTCCTTTTTCATTTTTGGAGATGTTAACCACTATAACTAACACAAACCTCCAGATGATTTTTGCTTTAATTCAGTCTTGGTTCCGAGCACAGCATGCACCTTCAAATTGAAAAGTATGATCATTTATTTATGAAAGTAATTGGGTCATGATGTCTGACAAGTGCCTCCTTGCCTTTTTGAGACCTCTTAGGCCAAGAAGTGGATTACAGTCATGTTTTATTCACCGGGCTTGAGTCACATTATTGAAGTGGCTTATTATAGCTTTTTAACCTGCCGTGTGACCTGCACAGTGCCTGTACTAGACCACAGGCCTTGGGCTCAGTGGTCTTGTTAGCACAGTTAAGGGCGGATTATTTTAGTTTTTTAATAGTCAAGAAGGATGTTGGTCTTTGATAGACTCTAACATCAAGGGTTTAGCCAATTCAGAGGAATTAATTAATCATTTATAAATTACTATTATGAATTTCACTTTATTTAGTCAGACATTTTGTGGCTTTTGCGGCCACCAAAAAAGTGGACGATCTGACGGGTTTTATTAGATCTATTACAACCCGAAACTAAATAACAGACCCGCCGTCTATTTGAGACTGGCCTTTATTTATCCAAACCTGGCAGCCACACCAGGTCTATTTGGGACTTGGGGTGGAAGTTTTACGGACGGTATACACTTAGTTACACTATAATCTTAGTTACCCTGTCACTCTACACGATGCATTGAACTGTTACGTATTCTCCACTAACGTTGTCAGTGTCGATCTATCATTTAATGAAATAGCTTCATTAGCTAGCGCTAGCTAGATTAGCCTAACAAAATACCTGTACATCTGTAGCTGTTGGTGCATCTGGAAAGACGGCTGAAACTGCATTCCTTGTCTTAAACCTGTGACCGTTTCGATTAAATGGTTCTTTAAAGTCGTCTGGTTTAAAATGGTTACTGCAAATCCTCAATTTTTTTTTGAGTCTCTGCCGGTGTCTAAATTATCCAAAGTTGAATCCTTTCTGGATCTTCTAAAGGAAAGTTGTGAAAACTTTGCGATGAACATTTTATTAGGTTTGTTCTTGCAATTGAGAAATGCACACCGAATCACCATGTTGCCTTCGTTTACCTCAACAATTATTTCCAAGCTAGCTAGCTAAGACGTCCCGACTGTCTTGCGCTTGTGTTTTGTGTTTACTTTTTGACGCTGTATGTTACTACTAACCGGAGTGAAGTAAAATTCCGCCGCTGCTGAGAAACTAGTTCCTGTAAATGTAATGCAATCATTGAGATGAAAAGGATAGTTTGATTTCTAACATTATTCTCTCAACAGACACTTACATCGCTAGTCTGGCGTTATAATTGATTTGCTTTTGGTGTACTGTGGAGTGGGTTAAATTGTGTTTAATGAGACTCGCGCTAGCCTAGCACCGGGGAACTATGCAACTCGGACGACTGGATGATTTTTTTGTCTCCACTGATAAATAACACTATAGGCTCACTTGGAAATGAGGCCCGATGTCCAAAATTCTGAACCACCCCTTTAATATCTTAACCTTGATCTGATTAGTAGATAGGGTGTTTCTTCAACTTTGGGCTCTTCTATGACACTCTTATAGTTTTGTCAATCCTTATATCTTAAAATATAAAAATGAATAATCCTAAACCATTTCGATTTTTATTGTGTACTGCCCATTTTTTTCCAACTACAGAATGTTTAACATAATTTGAGATGTTGACATTTCCATGACTTTTTATAAATAAAAAAAAGAGACTGATCTGGTATGTTGCATGTTGATACACCGTTGGACATTGATACTATTCGACAAAATTGACACTATTGAGAGTGTAAAAAGTGTGTTTAGATGATATGCTCTATTTGAAAATGTTGACTAGGCCGAAAATGCCCATAGAAACACCCTACTATGATACGTTGATGTTCATTATAATGTCTTTTACATGGCTTATCAAAAACAACACTAGGCTATTTTTCTTCAATAGTAGTGCACTTGTTGCCGTCAGACTATTTTAGACTCGCAGCCCTCCGTATCCCCAAACGGATAAACGAAAGAGATTATTTCAGTATCAGCGGAGTTAAAAGCAAGTGAGATGCTGGGGCCAAATTGCCCGCCTCTGTCTCTTCATGTGCAATCAATCATGGAGCTCTCCTCGGCCACGCTGTTTTAAAAACAGCTGTAATCTGTGGTCATTGTCGCCAGAGTAGATTGTTTGGCAAACTATTACCATAACTGTCAGGCCAAATCAGAAAAATAATCTCATCACTCCGGACAGATGCAGTTCCCCTGCATTATTGATACGGTCATCTCAGAGAGAGAGAGAATTATAAAACATAGTTCTATTTACAAAGGGAGATTGGCTGGGTCCTTGAGAGTGAGTGAGAGGGACAGGTACTTCCAGGAAGTGAGATATAGGCAGTCCAGAAGGGAGCAGGAAGGGAAGGAAAAACAAATTTCTTGGCTTCTTGGGGTCACCTCACCCCATGGGCTTGCTTCCTCCGTGAAAATGAATCACCCGGATACACCGACTGAATACTCAAAGTGCTTTCCCTGCCTCTGAGGCCTTGACACTTAATATTAGATTTTACCCCCTTTTTTATTGCAAAATGGGGTGGCTGGGGTTGATCTCAATAGCAAGGTAATCTCTGCATTTACTCTTGAAAGCAAAAAGCATGTTAGCATTCTTTTTTTTTTTCCACATGCGGGTGTAAAGTGGTTTGTCGACCAACAATAACACTGAATGCAGTTTGTAAACCCATTGCATACAGTCACATATTAAAACTTAAAACTTATTTTCTAGGCATCTTTCGTGTACGTTCTTCAAATCTCTCCTGTTGACCCGTCCGGCCATGCTGTACCTTGGAAAGCCCTAAATCGCAGGTCTGCCGTTTGACCGGTTGCCAAACTTTGTGTTGTAAAAACATGTGTCCTTTGCTGGCACGGGACAAAATTTGGCAGGATAGCATACAGCGGCTTACAAGATCTAGCATATGGAAGGACAAATAGTCTCTCACCCAATGCATCAGGTCTGTGCCATCTTCCCTCACAAAAAAAAAAAAAAAAGAACATGATGGATGTTGGAAGATGAAGGCTGGGAGGGATCCAAGCAATACTTTCAGCCAATGGTTAGTAACAGCCGGGTTAGAGTTACAGCACTCTTGGCTTGGGAAGGGCTTGCCAGGAACATTCATTGTCAACGTGTCTTGGTGTTTTTACAAAGGTATCCCAATGGCATATTCTCAATTCTCAACGGCTGACAATTAGCATTTATGTGGTCTGAGATTGATCAAAACTTTGATTTAGCCCTAACTGATTCAGCTGTGTTTTAGCCTGAGGCTTGCTTTGGAAATGTCTATTTAGACATTAAAGCCAATGCTAATGATTCAGTAAACCAGTGATTCACACTACAATGAAGAGAGAGCCACTTGCTTCTAAAATTAAACATTTTTAGTTGGAAAATTACAAAATTACAAAAGAGGTATTGTCCTCACTTTTCTCGACCCAAAAACAAAAAAATATTTTTGTTACAACAAAATTGTTTGTGAATATTTATAATAATGGTTCTGAATTCTGAATCTGAAATGACCCATGATCGTGAATGATTCAATGACCGTGAATCTGATTCCATCGATAACTTATGAGTTCATGACTAGTTTTTGTATTTGACTCTTTAAAAAAAAAAACCTCTTATGGTTCATAGGAGTTGTTTTGTTATGAATTGTAATTATTTTATTTTTATCCAAAATCGTAAATATCGCTTGTAGAAAACATTGTCACACACACATTTGTGTTAACTAATGCTGCTTTGTAATTTTAGTGCGTGTAAAGCAGGGATCGTTTTTATCCGTTTTCTAATATTAAAATCTTACATTTTGAAATACCTTCAAGCACAAAAAGCAATATAAAGTATGTTTTCCTTTTCTGAAAATAAATGACATCTTTTCATTTTCCTCTGCCTTGTTCCTGTGATTAATCTCATGAATTGCATCCTTATTTTAACATGATTTAGGCATTCACGTACAAAAAGAAAGAAAGAAAACATATTAGCAGTCTGTATTTTTCCCCTGACAAAGAGCCATTCACAAAGAATGAAAGTAAATGCGCTGTGTCACAATTGATCATCCTTTAGGGGGAAAAAGAATGCCTGAATCAATTGAGGCTAAGATTGAGAAACATTTGCTCAGGACGCTGGGCAGACCTGGCAGTGGGACTTCAGGACCTGAGTGTGATAAATTTGTCCTTATTATCCCTATTGATGTTTAAATTTCTTCAGGGCTGTAAGTACACAGGCACCAGGCAGTGACAGAGGTATGGCGACCTCCTTCGATCCATAATTTACACCTGTTAGTGGACTCCCCTATCGTTTGTGAGTACACTCAGGCTTAAAGGTTAACAAAAGAGATGCTGGACCGGCTCTGCTGCCGAGGCAACGGATCAATGTCAAGTAAATAACCTTTTCTACCTTATTTCCCGAGCAGTATCGATCCGTTTCCCCCCCTCCCCGTTTTTCCTCTCCATTCAGCATTTTGTCATGTCTCCAGCCAACACGGGACACGCAACAGCAGTTTCCCGTTGGAAGTGCAAAGTGTCATCTCATGACAGTCCTATTTTGAATGATTTCTCTGTTATGGCATGTAAAGACGATCGTTTCTTGGAGAGACGGTTCATGAATAATTCAGCTTTAGAGATGAATCAGCTGTTGAATTCCTATGTGGAAAGATAAAATGTAGAATAATTAACAGTACACTATACAACAAATGGACACACTTTAGTGTTCGTCGATGAAACATTTACTCAGCAAGTAATTAGTTATGAACAATATGCACTTAATTAGTTGTTATATTGTAGAAATGTTTGTAACTAAACATTGATCATTGTTATAATATAATTGTTATATATAAGTGCACTGCATATATAGTGTTTTGTAACCAGTTTTATGGGCAACATTTTTAAATGTTGACTCACCTAAAGGATTATTAGGAACACTATACTAATACTGTGTTTGACCTCCTTTTGCCTTCAAAACTGCATTAATTCTACATGGCATTGATTCAACAAGGTGCTGAAAGCATTCTTTAGAAATGTTGGCCCATATTGATAGGATAGCATCTTGCAGTTGATGGAGATTTGTGGGATGCACATCCAGATACGCCAAATAAGCCTAAATCATTTTAAAAAAGTGCTGTCATTAAAGGACAACTGCGGCGCAAAATGAACCTTTGGTCTAATAACACAGTGGTACCGACAGAGATCTAATAAATAAATGTTGGAAATGCAAATTTATTATAAATATACTATTTGAATTTCAAATGTATTTTTAATACATTTTCTACTACTATTACATTTTCAGCTGGGATGTTCTCATTCTGTTTACGCCAAATTTTGACTCTACCATCTGAATGTAAGAAACAGAAATCGAGACTCATCAGACCAGGCAACATTTTTCCAGTCTTCAACTGTCCAATTTTGGTGAGCTCTTGCAAATTGTAGCCTCTTTTTCCTATTTGTAGTGGAGATGAGTGGTACCCGGTGGGGTCTTCTGCTGTTGTAGCCCATCCGCCTCAAGGCTGTGCGTGTTGTGGCTTCACAAATGCTTTGCTGCATACCTCGGTTGTAACGAGTGGTTATTTCAGTCAAAGTTGCTCTTCTATCAGCTTGAATCAGTTGGCCCATTCTCCTCTGATCTCTAGCATCAACAAGGCATTTTCGCCGACAGGACTGCCGCATACTGGATGTTTTTTCCTTTTCACACCATTCTTTGTAAACCCTAGAAATGGTTGTGCGTGAAAATCCCAGTAACTGAGCAGATTGTGAAATACTCAGACCGGCCCGTCTGGCGCACCAACAACCTTGCCACGCTCAAAATTGCTTAAATCACCTTTCTTTCCCATTCTGACATTCAGTTTGGAGTTCAGGAGATTGTCTTGACCAGGACCACACCCTTAAATGCATCGAAGCAACTGCCATGTGATTGGTTGATTAGATAATTGCTTTAATGATAAATTGAACTGGTGTTCCTAATAATCCTTTAGGTTAGTGTATATACTAAATACACTCTATTGAGTAATTTGACCATATTTATATTTAGACATACTTGCTTACAAGGACAGAAATGCAATAGCAGCAATAAACAAAATAAGATTCTGTAGGCTCGGTTGAATAATCTTAAGACTTACAACCCGAGAGGCTGCAATTGGTGCAATTGGCCAGTGTTTTGTTTTTCCTCCGTTGTTCCCCACTAAAAGCACAGAGCCATAGCAAGAAAAGATGAAAGTTATTTTCTTCAAGTGAGAGCCAAAACCGAATGAGGTCAACCACAACTTAGAATGGAGAGACCCTCTCCACCTTTCCCCATTGCTGTAGTTAAGCATGTACTGCTCAGAGAGATTTGTAATCGCACAGTCCACTTGAGTCACGGCTCTCTTTCAAGACAAGAATTCAGAATGACCAAAACTAAGTCTTTTCCTAGGGGGGGAAAAAAAAGATTGATGGTTCTTTTTTAAAAAATGTTTGAAAAGGCAGAAGTAAAATAAATTCTTGAATTCAGGTGAATGTGGCCAAGTGGATTTTTTTTTATTCCATATTGTGTGTGTGTGTGTGTTAAATAGATGATTAAATATGTAAGATCTATGAGTTTTCAAACATAGACAAAATAAATTATTCTGATCTTTATTTTGACAATTTCCAAGAGCATCGGTATCTCGGTTATTGGGAGTGTTTGCTTTGCGTTCAGTAACATAACATTTAAAAAGAGATTTCCCACAGCTGCATGTCAAATTCAAATTAACCTTAACAAACAAACTCCAGGATTATGTTGGGATTAACAACACCATTCTGATATTGAGTCTGTTTAATGCTGTTTTTCAGTTTGGATCTATCTAGTGGCCAGGGTTCATTATTCAAGCTACAGTATTGGATTGTAGGACTGCAGGGCCTTGGTTGTCTCAATCTGTTCCTTGGTTCAGTGGTACTGTAGGTGCACTAGGGTTAGGGAACCAGATATTTTTATGCCAGAATTGAACCACTCACTCACTCAACTCACTCACTCACTTTTAACGTGTTTTAATGTGTGACCTTGTGAACACAACTTTAATTGAGCAGTCAGAGTCCCAATATTTAGTAATCACAACCCGTACAAGTGCCCGAATTCTAGTGTTCACAATATACTGATTGACATCAGGAGTGGAATGAGACACACCCTCTGGATTGTTTTGTCTAGCTGCTGTCCAGTGAACTACTATTGATTTCCCCTGGCCTGTGCAGATCCCACTCCAACATGAGTGATTATCAAGCCTTTTCCTTGTGATGACACTGCACTTAGGTTCCATCAGCTCAGCTTCTCTTTGATGAATGTGCCCTGCGCTGCGACTCCCTCCCCCTGTGACATACACACTGGGTTGCGAGTGCTTGTTAGTCTGCGAGCTCTTGCTCTGTGCGGTTACACTTCCACATCAAAGTGGTGGGTATACACTGTGTACTCGTGTTTGCCCACCGCTAACCATGGATATACGTCCTGTGCAATTATTCATGAATGCTGATGTCGGCCATGCTGGTGTTTAGAAAGGAGCATGCAAATACCAAAGGGTCAGACTCGATTTTGTGGCTACGTAGACTTTGTAGTGTGCATGCGAAGCCCGCCTGTAAGAGGTGTACAGTAAATAAATGGAAGTGACATGGATGGAGAGGGAGGAAAGAATAATTTTGGTTTCCAAATGCCATAATATTCTCATTTCCTACTCTCTGAGTGAGCAAATCACTCACATGCTGTCTGTGCAGTTGTCACACAGGAAATAATATGGCAGCGGACAAATCCTCTGTGGCTGCTTGTCCTCAGCTGAACTTGTACACACAGTTGTGTACATCTGTGCCCCAGACACAGTTAGATCCTGAACTTCTATTGATTTTTAGGGGCCACTATGGGTGAGAGAAATAGCACTGAAACACAAGGTGAATGGGAGTCCATGTTCTTGCCCTTGTGCTACAAGAACACCTAGTTTTGCGTGTGTCTGTTGGAACAAGAGCTCTCCAAGGAGAACAGCAAACCAACAAAACAAATTAAATCACAGGGCAAACCAGGAGCAGGAGGAGAAAGAGAGAGAAAAGGGTATTAAAAACAACTTAAAGTAGAATATAGTAAATACTTTAAAATGTTTGCTTTTATCTGCCACACTGTCTCTGAATTATCATTTGAGGGCTTTTTTTCCTCAAAAATTTTTAAGTGGACCAATGTTAAATGTTACTTTTTTTATTAATAATTTGAAAGCCCTACTTAATATATAACTATTTTGTGACCTTAATAAAGTATCATTAATACATTAAGAATGCTTTAAAATTCCTATACACACAAACACACAAATAAATAATATGAGTTTTACAGAAAATACTCAAAATGCAGAATACGAACAGGAACATTGTGGCAGTGATGTGACATTTGTCCATTTAAAAAAATTTCAAAAATTTGCACATGTCACAAACTGTACTGATTTCTAGCCATTCAAAGCATCATTAAAAATGAGTCCCGAGTAGATGCATCTCTGTGACCTGTAAGGCATAAGTCTGAAAAAGGGTTTTTTTTTTTTTTTTTTTGTGACAGATGTACAGCTTGGAATGCCTTTCTCATATTACAGTATAGGATTTCCTCTTAGCTGAGGTTTATCAAAGAGTCATTAGAGAGAATAAAAACACAGTTGAATGTGCGTTTGAGTGCGTTCCTCTTTTGGGACATAAAATGAATATTTTTTACAGAGCCATATTTCATAGTGAACTTTTGACACGTGAGAACAAAAATGGCATTCAGCCGAGGCTATACAGTGTGAAACAAAAGAGGAGGCACTGAAGGACAAGCGATGGGGCCCTTCGGCTGCTATTCTGGAGTCTGGGAGCATGTGCCGCAGGTTCAGTGACAAAGAGCACCTGCTGGTGTCACAGAGCTCGGGGGGGAAGCTGGAATATGGTTGGGTGGTGGGGGGCTGGGGGGTGGAGTTGTTGTCTGAGGGAGAACTTTATGAGAGACATGGATGCAGGGGTTATTTTCAGTAATGTGAATTGATCGCGGCGACTCCGGGTGTTTTGAAGAGGACCACCAGCAGGTCTGTTTTTGTGAGCGGAGACCTTTTCTTGTCATTCACTTTTTAAGCAGGTGAAAAATGGCAAATGGTGCCCCATTTCCTCAAAAGGTGTAGGGCCTGCTGGCACAGACTAATGGGCCCAAGTTCAGAGGTTAGTGTACACCACATGTGTGTTAGTGGAAATGTAGGTTCTATCCAGTTACAGATAAAAAATATATCTGTCTTGCGAATGCGTACTACTTAAAGGGATAGTTCACCCAAAAAAACATAATTTTGTCATTATTTACATTTTCAGTAGTTTTATTTGACCAAAATGAACCATTGATGATCTGTTAACTGTTGTGGCCAGATCATTGAGTCAGTGAGTTGAACTGAAGAATCGGATTGGACGGGCAACCAGGTTTGTTGACTGATTACTTTTTTAATACGTTTCTCTCACAAACCTATTGTATGACTTAATGACCAATTTTATGGTCTTTTTAGCTATTTTGGTATTTACATATAATGAAAAAAAAAATACATGAAGTTGAGTAAATGATGACAATTTATTTTTTAAAAAAAGTGTTAAATTGAATGTTGGTTTTAACTGTGGCATATTATTTTATATTGCATTTACAGTTAATGTTTTAAATGTACTGAATTGCAAATTCATCATTTCAAATTACAAATATATTTAAACGCATGACTTATCACATTAAAGTTAGTTTACCATAAGTTCAAAGACAATAGAAATAATTATAAAATTACATACAAAGATAAGTCCTTCTTAAGTGTATACCTACTATAATGTTCAACTAACCTCATTTAATATAAATTTAAACTATAACACATTTTCATTTAACTGTAAATAACATGCAGTTAAGTGTAAAGAAAAAACGTACGTTCTGTCCGCAATCAAGTATACTTTATTATATTTTCAAGCTGAGTACCCTTTCAAAAGCATGTTAAAGTGTAGTTATTTGTCCACGAGGGTATCCCTTTCTTTAGTTATGCTTTCTTTGGTGTAATTTCAGCATCAGATCTGCACTGTGCTGTGGAGGACAGAACTTCTAATTATGAGTTTAGATTACAGCAATAAGAGATTTTTGTGAAGAAAGACTTCAGTTTAACCAAGCCTCATTGTATAAATATTCCTACATCCAGGCTGAGGTTTGTACTGCGGTTTTGTCATGCGTTCATGCCTAAATCAATCCGTGGTTTAAAAAGAAAGAAAGAAAGAAAAAAGACACACATGAAAAGTGACAGCTCAATTTCTGAATACTGTCTCGAGGCGTTGTAAGGGAAGACAGTGTCACTTTCTGCTTCTCTGTTAAATGGTAACCTTAGGTAGCATAGCTGGTGGCTAATGTTAACATATCATTTGAGCTTGTCACCTAGAGGTTAGAGTTACATCCCTGTTTAGATCTCAGCAATTAATAGTATATTAGTGGCACTGACTCAACCACATACTATATAGGCATTTTACTAATATAGTTAGTGTAGCTTTGCCATGTACCTTTTGTTGTTGTACACTTACACAGTATGAAAGGCATTTTATGTGGTGCATAATAGTCAGCAAGCCTGCTTAGAGTTATCTAACCTGTCAGTGCAAATGTAGTGATGCTAATGAGTGAAAACATGCTACAAAACAGTATTTCGGATTGCATATTAGTGCATACATGACTAATAAAAATAAAAATATTAAAGTCACTATGAAATCAAAATGGACTCCTCTTATTTTTTTATAGAATATTGCAGTATTTCTTGTAAATAATTTACTTCATGTGCCCTCATATTGTTTAATCAAAATAACTTCCCTCCCCCGGGGGAACGACATCTCTTTTCTTCTCTGATGACAAGTTTAGTGACACTTGTATGAAATCGCAGAAATACCGAACAACAATCTTCACTGTAAAAAAAAATATTTTCAAAATTTGTTTTCACAACATTTTTTATTCTGTCAAACAAACTCAAATAATTTATTTAGTTCAGATAACTTATTATTTTGAGTTTCTGATGATTAAATCAATCTCCTTCATTGTATTAACTCACTTTTTCCAGTTCAATCAACTTAAAATTTTAAGGCAACCAGGTTACTTAATTTTTTAAGTTAAACCAACAATATTTTTTTACAGTGTTACAATCAATTTCTTATGGATAAAATCAAATCTCGCCCTACATTTTGTCATGTTTAAGAGGCTGTTTCTCTAGAATACCACAATAAGAAAGCAAAGACTATCACAACTTGTTTCATATCGACTCTATAAATTCGTGTTTGATTGGTGTGTACATTTAGCTCTGTGTAAAAGCACTCACACGTTCTCTTTTCCCTTTGTCGTAAATGCGGAGTGATTTTGGACAGTTTTTCTTAAGGAAGCCAAGTGCTACATGATTGGTTGTGATTGCATGTGCATTTATGATTGGTCAGTGACGTGGCAATGTGCCTTCATTCTGCCTCGTTCACGGCACGGTCACCAGACCTAGTAGCGAAATGACTGGAAAATACTCTAGCTGGGAATTGATGGATTTTTCTTTCTATTTTTCAACAAAATATTTTCTTAATTTTATTTTTGGGGGGAGGTGGGAGGGTGCTGGCAGTGGTCGTCAGGGTGGTTCAAAACAGCAGTGGGAGCATTGGCTGCAAAAGAAGTCAGGCCTCCAGGTTTTTCTGAAAAAAAAAAAAAGTTCTCCATGGTCCAAGGTCAATGACCCGCTCTGTAGCACTCTCTAGTCCACCTCGGGGCACCTGCTAATGTCAGGCCTCTTTCAGATTCCCCAAATCGCGGCTCACCACTGGTTATTTTCAGCAGTGCTAAATGATCCCAGTGACCCTGGAGGTCTGACATGCTGCTTTTTTTTACTTTACCAGAAGTCAAATGCCATAGCATTGCCCCGGGATCAAAGCCTTCAAAGTCAAACTCTGCTTAGGCAGCCATTGAAATCAGACCCCTGAGTCCAGCCAAGGATGCGGATGGAGTCGGATCATGGCCTAGCTGTAACTCAGATGGTAGCCGAGTGGTAGGGGCAAATGCATTCTCTTCCCCCTGTGAAATAGCTCTTTTATTGGGGTCAAAGTATAGCTAACTGTCGTTGCTCAGAAGGCTCATTAAGTTGCACCTAATGGACAGAGTGTTGAATATTTCTGTAAAACTGTGAACACTATGTTTGCATTTGTTTTCCATGGCCTCACGGCACATGTGGCTCTATTTAGGGAAATGTTTTTCGGGAAGTCTTGACAGCTTTTGGATTACTTTTCCACACTAACATGTGATGACATGCAGTCCTTGAACTTGTGTGTGCCAACTCATGGAAAATTAATAAATAGACAAAAATGTTATGACGAGTATGTGTCAGACCACAAATTAAGGTAGCATACAAATGAGGGTGGCAAACAAACATGCATCATTTTATAGCTATCTATGTTTTTCATACTACCAAATGAAACCATTTTTTCCCTCTTAGATTAAAGAAAACAATTATAACAATTGCAATATTTTTGTAATTGCAACTTTTTTTGGTGCATGCCACTTTTTCCTCACAATTATGATGTTGTATCTCACAATTTTATACCATGGTCTGGGTGAATACTCGATTCTGATTGGCTGCAGGGTGTCCGTTAAAAAGTGATAGAGGACACCTAGTAAAGTAGTTCTGGTGAAACTGCTTACCATTCGAAATGAATAAATAAATGCGCTGCCCACAACAGCTGTGAGTAACCATAGCAACAGGCAGTCAAACGTCAAAGTATCCGTTAACAATTTGCTCTATCAAAACAAACATCTAACGTTAGTTAGATATTACACCGCCTACTAATACAACAATGAGCGACTTCGTTATTTCTTTTAACATTTATGGAGAATATGACAACTTTGACGACTGGGATGCTGCTGAAGAAAGAAAAAATGTAAATAAAACGGAGTAACGTCGCAAAGAAAATGACACCGCTGCTGCTCTGAATGAGACCCTGCGGGAGTTTTATGCAGCAGTCCAGACAACCAAGTCAGGAGGAGAGTACAGCGTTTCAAGCCTAAGAAGCCTATTTGATTAATTGTTTTATGTGTAATTAAAAAAAATAAAATAACCATGCCTACCTTTGTTTCATGAAAAAAAAAAAATGCATTTTTGAACCTGAAGGGTTCTACAAGCTGAGCGGACTATAAATATCTCCGGTTGCTAAATAAACCAGACGAGTTATTATTTGTAAAAACTTGATTTAGCCTAATTAAAATATAAACTAGCAGCTAATGTTTTAAAAAAAATTATTTGGCAAGTGACCATGGTATAAGCGGGTTAATGCCCTTCGAGGTGTCCATTGTCAGGTTTTAATGGACTTCGGCGGAGGCAAAGCTGCGCGTCGGCCGGTTGACGCCTCGCCGTCGTCCATTAATACCTGACAATGGACACCTCGTCGGGCATTAACCCTTACATATCCACTTTCCTTCCTAATTGCAACATTATATCTCCTAATATCACTATTGCTGATTTCCCCCTCATATTTGCAAGTTTTTCTTACAATGTGTCTTTTTGTCTTTCAATATATCTCCCATTTATCTATATATTATAGCATCAATTATCATAAGTGCATCATCAGATCTCTTAATATGACAATTGAAATTTGTTTTTGTATTTGTGACTTTTCTAATAAATTTGACTTTATATCTCAATGTGATTTCATATCAAAAAATATGAATTTGTTTCGTTATTGCAAAAATGATTTCTTATTTTAAATTTATCTCACAACTACTTTTTTTCTATGAAGTGGAAATTAGCTTTTATATTAATTTTTAATAAAGGAATGGTATTCTAAAACTTTGGTCATGTTCCTGCCAGCTTCAGTCTCTTCAGTCTAATGAACAGGCCATTAAACCTGCTTGCATTGTCCATGGACTCGAGCAAAACAAAATTACCCGTCTATCGGAGCCAATCTTTTGATATAAAATCCCGGGACGAGAAACTACACACAATCTCTGTGTTCGTCCCTCCCTGGATGTTGGTCTGTGTGTTTTTTCCCTTTCCTGTCCCCTACCCACCCCTTCCAATATGCAGGAAATGGCGTCTGGCCTCTTGACAGATAATGTGACACACACGTGTGCGGACGGAAACTGGGGCTGTGAGCCACAAAGGGCCACAGTGGGTCCTGGCCCCTGATAACATCAGGGAAGGAGAAGAGAAGAGAGGTGTCTACGGGAAGTTACCAGGTTTGGGAAGGCCTGGAGAGTCCCGGTTATCTCCCAAAGGAGTCAGGAGTTGGAGTGTGGCCCTCTCTGGCAGCAGGCCAGGCTATGGAGTGTTGGGACCTTTGTTTGTCATCACCATTTCCCCTTCATCCTGTGTCATGACCTAACAGAGTTCATTTCAAACCGAGAAGTTATTGACTGCTTCTTAAACCTTCAGAATATGGAAGAAGTCAATCATTAGATGAATAGACTTGACTGCTTGTTATCAAGGAATTTGTGAAGGAAAAAGGTGTGTTTGTGCAAAGGCTGTGGAATGCACAGCAAGGACCACATAGACTGAGACAACAAATATTTCCTCTACAACGTTTCAACAATGCTTTTTCGTGGGGTCGTGGAATGATTCTGGTCCAGTTTGAACTTATTTGAATTCATTTAATTGATTGCCAAACCAATTTGAGTTACACTTTTGAATGTTGCTAATTGTCAAAATGTTTCGTAATGTACACAGTTAATAGAATATGATATCATGCAACTACACTTATGTGAAGTCTGAGATTGATATCTCTGTGGCGGCGACGCTTTACAATAAGATTCAAGTCAAGGCCCTATACACATGTGGTTATGAAGCATTTTGGTAGATCGGATCTACAAAAATTGACTACTCTAAATACAGGTTAAAAAGGGGTCTTAAACAATTTGAGCTTGTCCATTTAAGACCACATTCAGAGGTTGTCAAGAGCATCTTTTACCGGATTGCATTAGATGTGTAAAAACTCATGTGGTCAAATGCATTTAAACAGCCACAGAAACTGCATACTCTCCACCTTATGCATAAACATAATGGGAAGCGGGCTAGCCAGACGGGATTTAAACTTTGTTGGTTTGAAGATGAAAAACGCTCCGGGCACGTTAATAAATGTAAATTGTGTGAGCTTATTTCGTCCATTAGATCGAAAGGTCTCAAAAAACGGCTACCTTTACTTGTCTACAGTGTTGTGCAAGTTACTTCCAAACTGTAATACATTAGGTATTACTTGTTACTGTTATTTAAAAGTAATTCATTACCTTACAATATTACTGTCCCAGAATTGTAATGCGTTACATTACTCATGTATTACTTTTGAGTTACTTTCACCAAAATAACTAAGTAGAACTTAACTTTTGGGATGTAACGATATGCAATATGTAACCGAAATCGCGATTCAAGAAAACAGGACAGAAGTGGTTAAAAGGCAGATTAAAATACTAGGTTTAAACGGGTATGTGTCTACCTGGTTGAATTGAATCTTATTGTAAAGTGTCGCCATTATAGAGATAATATCAATCTCAGACTTCATATTAGTCGACCAAAACTCATCTTAATACCAGGTGTAAACGTATATGCAGATTATGCAGATTAGCCCTGCCTCCACGGAATTACACAAGGTCAGAATACCAGAATACACTCGGTCAACTTTACTGTAGTAAATGCTGCACGATGGCAAATGTAAATACTGATTTAATTCAGCCATATATGTTTGAACCAGAAACTGATGCAGAAGTGGAAGAATGAATTATATAGGCTTGTATACAACTCAATGTATTAGAATGGTAATGCTCTTTCTACAACGTCAGACACATAACGGTAATTGACTACATAATGACTACGTAATCAACCGGCTAATTATGTGTTGATAATGTTACACAAACCATGTTCCTGTTCACCATCTCAGAAAATATTGAGAGAAGACTGTATATAGCTGATGCGCACAAGGTGATCAAGCGCTGCTTTTGAAGTACTAAAATGCGCGATTTTCTGACAAAAAGAGTTTAAACTTTTCATAAGATTTATGAAGTATGTTCATGGATTCAAAAAGGAATTCCCTTTTGATTTTATTTAGAAACTTCTGCAAACTTTTTTTGTTTTTGTTGCCTGATTCCATTGTGTGAAAAGATCAACTGTGAGCTATGGCGAGCCAGGCTGTGATTCGGTGAAGGGCCTAGTGCGTTCTACTGATGTTCAACCGGACCAGTTTTCATCTGTTTGCATCGTGGGATTAATTTCAATTACAGCTAAGCTGTTACTTGATACACAAACACTGCACGGGTTGTAGAAAAAAAAGGCCTTACATATACAATTAACTTTATACACACAAACACCAACTTCTAACTACCTTAAACATTTTGTTTTTCTTTATTTAAATTTTTTCCCTTTTATTCTTGGATCTTTCGTGCACAACCTGGACTAAATATTGTTTTTCATCCTCAATTTCAGATAGTGTTGTGACGAGACCTCAATATATTTTGCAATTGAAGCATTCGTTTATTAAGTTGCTTCATGTACAATAAATGTGCTGGCTGTTAGCTGACTTACACTTTTTAGCCTAAACTTTATTTTTTATCCTCCTAGATTTGAACCTAGTCTTATATATTCAGAGTAGTAGAACACTTATGGTTTTCTATTGACAACTTTAACAGAGTAACACTTTGTCAGCATTTTGAAACGCTTTGAACAACTTAGAACCTCAGTGGAGAAAGGCATATAGTTCAGCATACAGTAACATGTACAGTACATATGTAATATACATCATATACATATTTTTCATATCAACAGAAAAAATATACCAGAATGACCCAGCTTTTTTTTGAGACTCTCCTGCTTCGCAGTATAGGTTAGCATGATATGCTAAATCCTGAGTTTGAGACTGCAGTTTTAAAGGTGCTCTGTGTAATATTTTGGAGGATCTGTTGACAGAAATATAATATATATAACTATGTTTTCAGTGGTTTATAAAGCCCTTACATAATGAACTGTTATGTTTTAACCGAGCCATTTCTAACTACATACACCGCGGATCCCCTTAAATTGAAATAGCCATTTTGCGTCGACATGTTTCTACCGTTTCGTCACTATGTTGTTCTTCGTCCAAAGAAGCTAGCTAAAGTCAGCGAATAAAACACTAACACAATGATGAACAAATACGAATAATATTCGCAATAAAATATTGTTTTACTGAATTATCAAGTAAACCTAATTTCTTAATTTATCTTTGTAAAGAAACGTTATTGCTTAACTGGCTACTGACAGCCACCGTGACTTCTGTTGCTTGCAATTTGTAACCCCACCACTAGATGTCGCTAAAAATTACACAGTGCTCCTTTGAATATTTAAATATTGAAAACACCACATAGACTAAACAACATTAAAAACTCCTGTGAACATATCAAAGCAGATCTTGGCTTTGAGGTCAGCAGTGCAACATCTGCATCAGTTACATCTGCAAAATGGATGACTTCAGGATGCTTGGGTCCACTGCAGAAACTAAACTTCCAACATGACATCATGACTTTTGCGTAAACAACACGACTTTTTAAGTCAAGTGGCGTGTTATCTCTACGCATTTTGAGCTATCCGCGTGTATGCGTGTATGTCTACGCCATTAACGTTCGCGTCATTCCGCGTGTCTGTACACGTCGTCAAATGTCCGAGCGAAACGAAGCAAAATGTATGGTAAGGATGGTAAGGGAACAGTCATAAATGCCATTAACCCCAGTGACGGGTAGGTTTAGGGATGGGGTTGAGGTAAGTCATATATTTATATATACAGTAATGTAACGTTAAGTCAACGGTGTTCATAAACACGCTGAAAAGCGATTATGCGTGTTGATAGCACGCCAAAAATGGAAATACGAATTGGCGTGTCATACACGCGCTACTTCATGAGATCAGTCTGAAACTTCAGGAAACACCAAAATCGTTCGGTGGTTTGTTCTGAGTGTGGAACTGTGTTTTCATCTTGACATTGTTACAGATAAAAACTTTGTACATCCCTTCCACCACTGCTAGCCTTTCATTTCAAAGAGACAGCTCCCCTGCGCCCTTTAAAGAATAACGCACCACCACTCGAATTTAGAGAAAGCTGTTTGCTGGAAGACACCCAGGTTCTCACTCTTTACTGGATCAGACTAATGTCCTCAAGAGCTTTTCTGAGAGTGAAAGAATTTGATTAAGGGCTGTTTGCTGAATGATGCCTTTACCTGTCATAATCTTTTGATATCTGTCTATCAAGAATAATGCAGTATTAAACTTGGCTGTGAATCAATATCTTTTCCCCTCTTTCCCTTATCTTTAGCTAATGGTTATCACTAAGCAGGTCTTTATTGTGGGCAACTTGGGGCAGAATTTGCGACTGGCCACCTGGTGAGGGAACTAACTATAGCAAGAGAAGTAAATCAAGCCTGTGTTTTAGACACAGGCTATAAAGTAAATCTACTGACATTTCCCAACTAGTCCGTTTACATTCCTGCTTCCTTAATTCTGTCACTCCCCTAGTTTTTCTAATGTGCTAGTAAATCTTTGAGGCAATGAAAAAAGCTAAGAGACTGATTCATGAGCCATGCAAGGTGTTGTGCCTCATCAATGTTGCTCTTAAAAATCTGGTTCCACTTGTAAATTTTAGCTAGCACAATCATTAGCGGTCCGTGAGGCATGGCAGCCGCAAGGCTATCCTTTTCAGAGGAGTTAAAGAACTTTGGAGCCGCCAAGTCGGTAAATTCAACTGACTTTTCTTACGTTTCTGTAGTTGTTTTTGTCATTCTGCCTGTCTTCCACTCTTCCACTTTTATGAAATCTTGCCCAAAGCAACAAGGGCTTGAGATCTTTTTCAATAAAGTCCAATGCTATAAGAACCACCTTTCTCAGAAGTGCTTGATCTCATTAGGAGACAATCCCCAATGTCCACACCACTCAGAGTTTGTCAGGAAGGGTTTGGGCGGGGGAATATGATTCCGTCCCCTCCGGTCGTACATAACCGCAGTGGATGGGGCTGGAAATAAAGGTGGAGGTTAAAAAGTACAGCTGGTCTTTAAACCGCAATATACCTCTACCTTAAGGATGGCTTGATTTATGGAGGTCTCTAATGGTATCTCTGTCCTGATCTGTGCTGCCTTTCACCCTTCTCTCATCCCCAGCTTTAAACTCATCAGGTTCTTTCAGGGCCCCTCGTTAATCCTGGTGCCCACAAAGGAAGGTACGGCTGCAGAGAATTAGGGATTTGGGTTCTCCACCCTCTGCTGTCCCCCGCTAAATGATGAATGATAAACTGATGAGCAGGCCTAATCCAGAGAAACCCACTCCTGCTGGCTGCCTTTACATCCCCCATACAGATGTACTTCTGGGTGGAAATTTGCCATGAAATTGGGAACTGGTTTGTGCAGAATTCCTTATGACGCTTTAGTGAATGAATAGGTACAGTTGACCTTCAGTCCCGAGGCTTTGGAGTAACATTCCCTCGATATGCTTCTCTGCAATAGTGGGTGGGCCATATTTCTGTCACTTCCAATGATATAGGTCATGTGTATTTTTATGAGACAGCTCAGTCTCTTCTGAATGTCTTTTCTCAAATTCTTTTTGTTTTGCTTTTCTTTCACACTAAAGGTGAAATGATTTAAAACTTGAAAATTCAAAATTTTTTTTGTTTTGAATTGTTATAATTTAGTTTATTTATTCATTTATTTTTCATTTCTGTTGGTTTATTTGTATACGTTCCTGTGGATATTACGTGAATGACGGGTGGTTGGGAAGATACTGTGTTTTGCGGTAGGTGGTAGGTGGTAACGCACCAGCAGGGCTCGACAGCCTTAGTTAAACGGGTTGGCGCGTACGGTTGGGTTGCGGAGAGATTTTGGTTAGGTCTCAGCAACAGGAGGGATGTAGAGGTCAGTAAACTGGGCTGAGTTGGGTGGGGAACGGAGGGTGGTGACTCTCGGACTGTCACTGTCGAGCCCTTTTGAGGTGTCGTGGGCTAGTCGACGAAACACTGAGGATGGAAGGTGCCCACTTGAAGACCCTGAAGATGTCCCCTACTCGGCTCAATCTAGACGGTTGTCATGGTGGTCCTGTAGTTGCAGCCATCGATTGTCCTGACGCGCCAAGTACACTGCAGCTGTTAATGCTGGATAGACGGGCAGTCACACCACCATATGGAAAGAAGCGTAAATGGATGTAGAAGCATAGTTTACTGTAAAGCTACGTCTTAGTTTTGCTTATCGAAAGCAGAGTACAAATCAGCATGAAGTTTTAACATCTACTATCGTGTAATGGAAATCAATTATCTTTTATGTAACTCACATTCTCACTATTTACGGTAAGTTTAAAACTAACAGCTACTCTCAACCTACATCTATGGTAAAGCCCCCTTATTTTATCTGTAGGTAATAATATAGTAAAGTTCTAAAATGTTATGTAATATGGCAATTTGAAGCTTTAGGAGAAACTTGGGGCACGGTGTGAGCCAATGAGATTCTTCTTTATAGTATTACCTGAGGCTTACCTCACACACTATGGCAGGTTTATAATTCTAATTGCATGTAATTATCATCTTGTCTTTGTAAATTAGATGATAATAACATGGCTGGGCAGTAAAAGTGACAAACCTATCCCCACTGTGTGGTGGGTCTTTTGTTAGACGATATGCTAAGTAGCAGTGATGGAAGCCTTGATGACAGCTCTGCATATTGAGTGATGTAAAGCCATGGCAATTTGCCGTCATCCCTAGATAAGCAGACAGGTACAAAGTAAAAGGGGGAACGAACCGACTGAGATACTAGGTGACTTCGCTCCTCTGAGGACCCCTCTGGCTTTGCCTTCAGGGAATGTTTTCTAATGGCATCTGAACTAGTGGTTTCCGTCATCTAGCGAAAGAAGAAAGCCCCCTATACGTCGATTTAGGAAGACAGTCACTTTCGATGGATGGCCGACTATCTCCCTTTGTCTGTGTAGGGGGAAGTGAGAGCCAGACTGTGAGTTTGAACATATGTGGGAGATCAAAGGAGTGACCATCATTATTTTTTCCTGTCAACATCCCGGCATCCTGTTTAGCTCGTACTGATAGAAAACAACCCCTCCCCGCTCACATCAAACATATGGAGAGACAAGGACATCAGATATCCTGCGTCAAAACGTGTCCTACGGCAGATTATGCTCACATACTAAAGCCTTCCGTGATCGTATGTCGGAATACACCTCAGCGATGGGTTTTAGTCTGATGATAATGTGGTACGGTGGCTTTTCTGCCTCTCGCTGACTATAGGCAGCTGTTGCGGATAGACCAAGCGGTCGTGTTCCAGCCATAAAGGGCTTATGCTTAATCCTCAGTTGTTGCTGTTCAACGCCGCCTTTATTCTGTAAACCGTTTCGGAGCAAATGATGACTGCAGAGTAGAATCAGCCTCCGTTCATCTCGAGTTCTCCTCGCTAGCGTGTTCTTCAGCTTCTGGCTGTGTGCATGACAGTCTGTTGTGATCTCTATGACAAGATCTGCTCCCCAGGGGGTCTGTAGAAGAACACACACATGGTGACACACACATATGTGCATGCACACACACATACACCAACCCCCATCTTTTTCTCTTTCCTCCACCTTTCTTCCTTGTTTTCTCTCTCCATCTCCCTCTCGGATACAACAATCCTTCCCCCCTCTCCCTCCTTCTCCCTCTTGATGTAACCTCTCTGGCTAGACACAAAGAAAGCGAGAGAAGGGCCCTTTAAGTTGCAGATTGAGATCTCAAGTGCTGACACAAGAGGAGGACCGATGGGGCTCTGGAGTGATATCTTTGTATTATGCTCATGGTCTCATGGTGCTCATGGCTGCTAGATTACACTCTGATCTAATGCTGACAAAAAATAAATAAAAATAACCAGAACTAGCTGCACAGGAAACGTCTCAGTTGTGGCCTGATTGTTTGGTAGCTGCATGTCAGTGGATAAGAAATGCTATATAGTTAGTCATAGTAATCATAAGCTATATCACATGTAGTAGTCATTTCAGTCAATCAGCGTGAATCCCTCCTGCTTTGACCACTTGTACTTTTCTAGGAAGACTTTCTGCTTAATGTTGGAACATAGATGTGGAAATTTGCTTCCAGACACAAGAGCATCAATGAGGCATTCCAGTTCAACCCAAAGATTTTGTGCAGGCCAATCAAGTTGTTGTTGTTCTTATTTTTTTTTTTTTTTTTTATAAATCAATTGCTTTTTGCACAGGGGTTTTGTGAAAATGACCCTGCATAAACCTTTGCAGCAAATATGGAAGCACACAATTATCCAGATTATCAAGACTGTCATTCTATTGACTGTGTTTCTTTTTTAATATATTGCAACATAAAATATTCTTGTGTTGACAAAGAATTACTACAGTTTTCAACGATTCAATTCAATTCAAATTTATTTGTATAGCGCTTTTCACAATACGTATTGTTTCAAAGCAGCTTTACAGAAAGTGCATTTCAGAAATGTACATTACATTTAGTTAATCATGTATTAATTTAGTGCATAACATATCGCCGACGTTGAGTCGTCTCTTCACTGGCATCGAGTCGTCTCATAGCAGGTGTTGGGGCATCTGAAGTCTCCGTGAGAGGCTGGATACAAACTCGAGCTGACGAACGCCATTTTCCTCGGGACTTAAAAGCAAATTGGAAATAATTAGCATAGCTGCTGTTCATAATATTAATGCATTCGATCTGATTTCAACAGAGGAATAAAAGGTAAGCATTATTGTGAATGCTTGGTTAAACCGATGCCTTTTTCAATCTAGTTTTAAACTGGGACAGTGAGTCTGAGCCTCGAACAATATCAGGAAGGCTATTCCAGAGTTTAGGAGCTAAATGCAAGAACGCCCTCCTTCCTTTTGTGGACTTAGATATCCTAGGAATGACCAGAAGCGTCGAATTTAGTGATCTTAAAGAACGCAAAGTGATCCTTCAGAAATCATTCTAATATGCAGATTTGCTGCTCAAAATAACATTTATTATTATTATCAATGTTGGAAACAGTGGATACTGAGATATGTTTTATGATGTTTTAAAGAACAGCATTTATTTTAAATAACATTATAAATGTCTTTAGTACTGTGTCAATTTTGATCAATGCATCTATATCTATATCTATACTATATATATACATACAGTACATACACACATTGACTCAGTATTTTACGAGGCAGTATTTTAACATTGAAAAAGTTACACTCATCACCTTTAAATTAGCAGGTACTGCACTCTTGATCACACAAGAAATGTAAAAGTTGTTTTTCAGATGAAGCTTTAAAAGAACAGTTCGAAATGGCTCTGTTGGCTAGCTTATGCGAAAGAACAAGTCCTCCGTCAGGCACTATAACTAATTTAAAATGACTTCACAAATGCCTTTGTCAAAGCAGACAATCTTAAAGAAACTTGATGATGATCTCATGGGTGTAGGCACCCTTCTCTGTTCTGAAACATGATTATCCATCGGAGACTACAAAAGTGATTCTTGTGGAACTCGCATGCATGGAATGATTGAAGCTGGCGTCAGGCATATAATGTCATACTCTGTCCATACTGTCACAACCCATTACTTCTAAATGGACTTCCATCTTCTTGAGTGAAACCTAACGAAAACAGTTGGGACAGCGAGCAAATGTGCCGTCCCCATATTTTTAGTAATGCACTGTACATTCAATTTTAAGGCTGTGAGTTAGTTTCCAGCCAAACCACAGAAGACTGCTGTTCGGGTCTGTGGCGAAAGCTGATTTGACAGAGATATCTGACAGCTGTGATTGTTGGCTACTCAGCCATCAGATCAGCGCTACGAAATCGAGTTGAGAAAGATAGAACATAATACGATGAGAAACAAGCCAATCGCTTTAGAACTCAGCCGGACAGGAACGGCACGAACAAACATTTAACAGTCATGTCCTCTTCCAGTCCCGTCACTCACGGATGTCTGTACTGGTCAAGTATTTTGTTGACTTTTGTGAGGAAAGTTAAAGGGGATAGCGGTGCAGGAGTATTTGGAGTTCACGTTTCCTTTTCTGGCACGGTCAAAGAGGATAGCCTGAGGCTTGCTAACCAAAGGCTGGACGCAGGTATAATAATTACCTTAGCGTGGAGCGTATTATCCGCACAAACCTCTCACGGCCTGATGAGGGCCTCTAAAGTCTTATCACTGTTTTAATGTAAGCACTCAGCAGAGAGAGAGCAGCGCCGCAGGCACAGACATGAAAGAGGCTCAGCTCCAGTACTCCACTCCTGCATGTCTGCATTAAGCACCAGGCTAAGAGAGCAGACTGCAGGGCCTGTTTCACACACACACATATAAATTCTAGCACTTTTCACTGTTTAAGTTTTTTTTTTTTGCTCCGAGGTAGACGATTGTGTCAATGCACACTGTCGAACGATACTTTCAGCAGTGTAAAAATCAAAGTTGACTTACTAGATGCTTCAATGTACAATTTCTTGACTATTTCATTATTTACCTACTTTGACAGAACTTTTGTTGTTGTTGTTGCATAATTCAAGACAGAAGGAAGTGTGTGTGTATGCTGTAATTATAGTGTAAGAATAAGTGTAATATGTGAAGTATGTATGAATTATATATAGTATAATTATGTTAGAGGTTTGCAGCAAAGCCAATATCTGTATACACGATAAGCCTGTTTTAAAAGTAATTTTGTTCCTTTCATCATTTTCATATATATATATATAGTACATACATTTTTTTATATATATATATATATATATATATATATATATAAATAATGTATGTACTGTATGTATGTATATATATATATATATATATATATACTGTATATACATACATACAGTACATACATTATATATATATATATATATACACACACACAACAAAAGGGGTGGTTGATTTTTATTTCATTTTAAATAGTGTGTAATGTTGCTTTTGGTGCAAGAAAATTATCTGCAAAGTTGCAGCGCTAAAAATGTTCAACGTAAGCAGAGATATCGTCTTTTAAATATCAGGAAGTTTAATGCCTACAAAAACGACTCGATTGGGACAACAATGGGTTTTATACGTAACTAACCCATACATTTGCATCAACCCTCCCTCCGGAATATGCAAAAAAGGGCAAGGCCATATTTCTGCGGCTCGCCGAGTGTGTTGTGTTCACCAAGCTGTCAGGTCTTCTGTGTTCGGGCTTGCACGGACGCTGTAGTTCATCAACAATGGATAATTTATAATAAAATGGATAAATGGATTATTTATGATTATGTTCCTGAAAATTATAATCGTACTTTAGCTCTCTGTGCTGCGCATTTTATGGAAGACAGCTTCCAGAATCTCCACGAATTCAATGCCGGATTCAACAAGAAACTGTTACTAAAACATGAAGCAGTTCCAACTTTAAAACCAGAGGCAGCAGTTGTTGGGCCACAACCTGTAAGTAAGACTTAATCATTTTAAATGTATTTGCATGTATAATTTCAGACGTAATGTTTTAGTTTTATCAAATCCCAGCGCTGGCTTTATAGCCACTTAGTTATGCTATTTTGTGTCTACGACAAACGCGTACAAACATTTTGGACCTGAATTTATATATGTATACTAATTTTGTAAACGTATTTTTCATGTGTATATAATTTATGACGTTATTTTTCGATTTGATCAAGAACGTAAACCAATCCCAACCCTGTTACTGTGTATAGTAGCCAGTCAGTTCGATGCTACTTTGTAAAACAAACGCGTAAAGTTATAGAATATTGGCAAGTTACCGTTCAGAAACGTTTTGTAAGAGCCATGTTTGGTGAGGTTCTGCTTGATTCTCTTCATCGCCGCTTTCTGGGTCTGATTGTGGCTCAAACTGATAGTCAAGTATCGACACCATTGTGTACATTTGACAGGAACAAGCATGCAACATTCACCCGTACAGGGAATTGGCGTAAAGTATCCAGACTACGTGCATTGCACAGCAAATCACCTGTTTCTGTGGGAGTGGTTTCATAGAATCAGGATGTAAACCGGTCGTTCGAATGACAGAGGAGAAAGCGACTTACAATAAAGGTGAAATTTATGAAAAATAAGAATTTTTTAAAAAGAACACAAAAAAACCAAATACCTGTTATATTGCAGCCCGGAAAAAAAATCAGTACACCACCCCTTTAAATAATAGAAAAAAAACCCCACTTCATTTATTTATTTATTTTAAATACGAATATCTGTATAAAAATGCCGATTAAAGAACACGGAAGTTGAAAGAAAATATTAAGAAAATTGCTTAAACAATTTTTACTACGCATATGCAAATCTGAACAAATTATTAAGAATCTAGTCAAAGCTCTGATATCCGAGACGCACAATGGAAACGCGGCTATCGTGCTGTTTATTTCCTAACTCTAAAACATTTTTTTAAACATTTAAATAGACATATTATAGAACATATGTATGATGTAGGCTAGTTGTTCAGTTTATATCACTCTTGTCAAAGCCCAAAAACACTTATATTAGTGTCATTGTTACATAATGTTACATGTGCTTATTACAGTACTAAATAAAGTTTGCATAATTACAAGCAACTAAACCCTCACCCATGGTGTTAATTTATATTAATCAAAACTAAATACATAACTATAATAAGAGACATACATACATACATATGCATATAAATAGATAATTATGCAGTTTGATATCATAGGCTCTCACAGATATCCACATTCCCACAACCTTTTAAAAGACCTATTATTCTTGTAGAAGCCTGGGCCTTATGTTTCAGGGTTTTAGACTGAACACATCTTTTCAGATGGTTATGTTCCATCTGTTAAAGACATATCTTACCATTAGGGATCACGATGATAATGCCACCTCTGTTACTGAGCTGCTAACTGCTAACCTTATTATATTTCTTTCAGATAGAAGACATCTGTGAGCCACTCCTCTCATTAGCTATTTGATGTATGGATGTCATGGCCTGGGTTAGGACTATATAATGTCCTATTAGAGATAATAAATAAAATCATCTTTCTGATCGACGACTGGAATGTTGAGTTATTAGTCGGCTGCCTGTAAACACAAACATGCAACCATAGACCATTTTACAAGATGTAAACAACACTGGTCCAGAAACACTTCCTATTTTTCTTTATTTCACATGTAAAGAAAACATCTTAAAGATGTTTGTTTAACTTTTTGATTCAGTTTTATATGTTCTGTTGGTTGTATTTTATCCCAGCTTTTATGTAGAGTTAAACTGAAACAGTGCTTCTGGACCAGTGTTGTTTACATCTTGCAAAATGGTCTATACTATTATTCTACATCAGTTTATGCTATTTAATACTGTAATGTCTTATTTACAAGGATGCAACCAATTATTCAAGATATGAGGGTACCAAAAGTGAAAACCTTGTTTTGATCGAGCACTTTTTTAAATGTTGGTATGGCATTGTCACCTTTTAACTCCTCCCACAACTCCTTCATTCTCTCTCTCTTTTTTTGTAATTCTCCTCACATATTTTGATGTCATCCTACTGATGTTTTTGTCAGGTCTGGCCTTGGGGGTAGCAGAAGAGCAGGTTTGTCCTGTGCGTTTGATTTTTTTTTTTCTTCTTTCCCATCTTGCAGTTTTTCATTATTATTGGTATCCGCCTTTGTATTTCAGGCAGGCGGAGGGCTTGTGCAAAGAGGAGACCAGAGAGGCAGTAAAAGTCAGCCGTGGTAACCTTGTCCGCCCATGGTCACGGGTCATTTGGCAGGCGCGCTACGGAATTCATTTCACTAAGAAGGAGAGAATGCGAGGGAAGAGCGAATGAGAGGAAATAGGAGGGGATTGAGAGGGACATTGATGGAGCAAGAAGCAGATGATGAATTTGAATAGCAACAATTGTACGGTTACAACAGCCTGATGTCTCTTTTAACCTTTTTAATCAATATACATGGCAGCATTTGGCTGTTAAATGAACATTTTTAGCTAGTTCTGATGGATTATCTTATAAACATCACTGATCATGCTTTCAGCCACTTTTGCACTTTGCCAAAGTCAATTTCAGTGTTTATAATTGTTCGGCCAAATTTCCCCCAATGTGCACTTCATGATTTTTCTTGTTCAAGGTGTGTGTGTGTGTGTCAATATCTGAAATACTTGTCGTGGGGGCATGTCTTGGTCCCTGTGAGGAAAATAGCTTTTAAATCATACTAAGTGATTTTTTTTTTTTAAATGTAAAAATGCAGAAAGTTTTCTGTGATGGGTAGGTTTAGGGTTTGGGGATAGAATAACAGAATTAGAATATAAATAAGATTTTTATTCTATAATTGTGACATTAGCTGGTACTTTTTTGTAGCTATTTCAGATGGATTATTTTAGTAAACATCATTGGTTTTCTATCTTTTAGGCACTTTTGTACGCAATAGTATACTCAAATATTTTTTATTATCTTAATTGTTTGGCAAAAAATTGCCCCCATGTCATTCAAAAAGTACTTGAAATATGCCATAATCTTTGATAAACAAAAAATATATCGCCATTTGGCGATAACTTAGTTATTGTAACTATTATGACTGTGTTGCCACAGTTTTTCCAATGCTAGAAACAAATTGCTTTTGTTTCTAGCAATTTGTTTATAACCCATGTCCGTTCTGTCTAAAACTTGCCTTCCAAGCCTTTGTGTGAGGTGATTGTGAAAGACTACGCTGAACTTTGACACGTACACCTCTGACAGCAGAAAGCAATATTAGTAGACATTCCTTGAGAAATCAGAGAACACTACTCAAGTTGGGATATTGAGTATTTTATTGGCACACGTGCACACATTCCTCTTCCCTCGCTCTCCGTGGCATAATTGAGACCAATAGGCCGAGACCCAGGTGTGTAATGAATATTACAGACAAGATAGTTACACAACATCTCAGGCTAGCATTGTGGCCTCCCTCCCTAAAGAAAGACAATGGCTTTTTGTATTTACTCCCATTTCCTTCCCTAATGAAGTCACAGATTAAAGTGAAGCGACACAAAGGATTGTCTGTTTGTAAGGAGAAGCACCTATCCAAACACAGTGAACGGGGGGCAAGCCTCTGCAATTAACCCTCCGTAGCTGAGGAGCGCTGGGCAGATTAGCTCGCGGTATGTTATATTACGACACCGGCGTCATCTGCAAAAGGTGCTGGTATCACAGAGCAAAGAGCAAAGTGTGACTGTAGTGTACTTGCAGTATGTACACACAGCAATCTAGCACATTTGAGGGCTCTGCCACCTCAAAACAGACCAACACGTTTATACGTTAGAGTTGTATTTGAATGTTTTTTGTAGTTGCTGTCCTCTGATTGAGCTGCAATGGCAATGTTCTGCCGTTTTGATCGCGTTTACTGGACTTATTCTCTGGGGAAGTGTGGTTTGTGCACAGAATTGTCAAGTAAACTTTATTTATATAGCACTTTACATATGGTTTCAAAACAGATTTATAGTGATAAACAGGAAAATAAAGATTCAATGATGCAAAGTCAGTTAGAGTCTTGCGCTCTGTCATAATATTTATGGTGAGATCTGATGTATAAAAGCACACATTTTCAGGTTGCCAATCTAGAGCAGTGGTTCTCAACCTTTTTGACTCCAAGGCCCCCCTTTTTCCAAGATGAAGACCCTCCTATCTAAGCTGAAATTTACCCCTGGAATTTGTTGAAATAAACAACACAAAATACGGTCAATTTAATTGTGCACACCTTTATTTTTTTAGCATTTTAATTAAGTTTGTTAATGTAACTATATATATATAGTCTATAGATATTTATTATGATTAGTGTTTTTGTACATTTTTCGAATAAAATTTTTTATATGTACTTTATTATTAGCAGTTGAGTTAAAATAAATAATTTCAAGTTTAAATAATAAGGTGTGGTATAATTCCATTTTCACAAGATGTAAAATAAATCTCTGATGTCCCCAGAGTGTCTATGTGATGTGAAGCTCAAAACACCCCTCAGATAGCATGTTAAAGTTGTCACTGTTCAAGGGTGAGCACAAAACGCCTCAAAGACTTTTAGCTTTTTATGTATCTCCGGACCAGTTGGTGGCGCTATGACGAAACGCAGCATGTAGCCTCAGGTCATGCTTATGATGATATGTACCAAGTTTGGTCTGAATACAATTAAGCGTTGCGGAGATACAGCCTTACGTCTGTTTTTGCAAGCGCTACGTAAAATTAGTTTGTGTGTTTATCGAAAACGGTTAAGCGAACCAACTTCAATTCTATAACTTTTTGTCGGCACTGCCTGGAGATGATGATTTTGGTGAAAATCGGACAAACCGTCTAGGACGAGTTTGCAAAAGTAGGTTTTTCAAAATTCAAAATGGCGGACATATTTTTATGATGGAAAATGATGTCATAGGATGCAATCTTAATTTGATAATTTTGTTCATAAACTTTGTTGACGGTTTAAAAGTTATTAGGATAATATAAGTGAACCTTTGGAAAGTTGGTGGCGCTAGAGGGAATGAGTTAGAGACATTACACGCTAACTAAAGTTAGAAAAGTGAAATCATAATCAACCACCCCTTTAAAAGAAAAAAAGGTGGTTCCTTGTTTTTTTTTTTCCCTTGTTTTTTATGTATTTTTTATGTATTTATTTTAATTCAACTGCTGCTGATGATGATAATAATAATAATAATAATAAATAAAAAAGAGTTTTTAGTTACATTAACATAATCTCAATCACCATAGTTTTGAGGTAATTTATTTATGTTTCAACAGAAATTCCATAGGTACATTTCAGCTTATACAGGATGGTTTTCGTCTTTGATATAAATAAATAAATAACTAAATAAATAATATATACAAGACATGTCCACTTAGGATAGATATCCGCAAGCTATTTTTGGGCTGATCGCGGTTGTCCTTGCTGTGTTAATTGTCTGTCTTATATCTGTGACATGCAGTATTTCAGTGTTTTGAGAGTCGCCACACACACTACTCCTCATGTAGAGCAGGACGCTTAATTAAATTGCTGCAGTTGGCTTAATGTGTTATGATATGATACTGGCCTCCCTCCCCCCTGAACCTCCACTTCTAAATAAGATGTAGTGTTAGATGTACTGTAAGTCATCGCGTTCTGTTTTGCGCGGCTCTCTCCCATTAGCTCCTAACACTTAAGAGATCTCTGGGTAAATGATCGACTCTCGCGACAGTTATGGGTCTCCGGCTGCAGATGACAGAGCTTTTTAAAGACGCAGTAAATTATTTTGAAAGTAAAAGCAAAGTCTTGCCTTTTTTTTTTCTTTTGTAGTAGAATGTGTAATACAGGCATTTAATTTATTCGTCGTTCGGCTTTATGGACGTATATCCGTGACCTTAGTGCACTTGTGCAAAAGAAGCAGCATTTAATGCTTTAGCTGCGTTAGAGTTTAAGTTTACAGAGCTCACGCCTGGTGTTTTGAAATGGCTGGAATACATTTAATTGGAGCAGTATGGGGTTTTATGGAGGAGCTGTCTTTAGTTGCGTGCTTTCCCAACCTCTTGACCCGAAGGCATACACCTGGTATGGGGTCAGGTTACAGCCTGGCTTCCAGGCTTGCAGGTCAAGACCTGGAGCTTCACACAGTCTAATCCCTTGCATGGCAACATACTTGACTGAAGGGACTGGTCCAAGCACTTCCAGTCATCCTTGAAAAATTACAGCGCACACACACACACACACACTAAACCTCTCTCCCTCTCCATTCCTCTGTTCCTTCCCCAAAGTGATGATTTAACTCTTTAAGGATGTTGAGGGTCTTTTGTGGGGCATTAGCCTGCTGAGAATTATGGGCTTAAATGAATTATGATGAGTGCATCTGTATGCACAGCCAGCCTGGTGTGATTTCAGGATGGCAGGGTGTGTGTACATGAGCATGTGCGTTTGAAAGAGACCGAGAGAGGGAAAGCGCACATGTGCATTTAACCCTTTAGGGAATGAGCAGCTCGACATATTTAAGTCTCCTCCCTGCAGTCCCTGAATGGGGTTTAAAGCATAAGGCACGCTAATGACTCATAATGGCAGTCTTATGTGAGTCATCGCCTTTGCCGTTCATGTATGCTGTGTACGTAACTGATTCGTATAGTATAAAAATTTGCACTGAAAATACGTTTTATTTATTTATTTTATGTAAAATAATAACACAAATGAAAACATCGTATACATTTGATAACTGTAATGAAAAATCCTAAAATGTATTCACGTGTCAGGTTTGTTAGTGCTTGGGAAATGAAATAAATATGATGCACGTGCATTATAGAGATTAAAACAACAAAGAATCTGCACCATTGGCATATTTTTAAACAGAAATTGCGCAGAAATGACGATAACAAATCATTTTGGCACGTCCAGTGTGAAACCGTGGGATAATGGAAGAGCAGACACGTATTCCTCCAAATGGGTGAGACACTCTAATTGGATTCATTGTGCAGAATTAGTGTCTCCCAGCTTTCACCCAGCCATCTTAGAGCCAGCTGGGTTCACAGACTCCCCTCTGTGAACTGTGGCCCCGTCCGACTGCTGCTATTAATGCACACCAGGGGGAGCAGTTATACTGCAGTTCCAGTGTCTATGTTCACAGCACAGCGACTCATTGTTTCCTGCTGTGAAAGCGGCTGCAAGCCATGAAGCACAGATTTTGTGTATAGTTTGAATAATAAATACTGATATGTTGCATGAAACTGCTCCTTGGTGACATGTAGCATGAGTTTTCAGAGGCACGCTATAGTTTGAGAGCGAAAGGAAATAGATGTTAGATGTTGAACGCACACCGACAGATTTGCTGGTGTCTCCCTCATTGTTCACCTTGTGGAGCATTTTCCTTGCCACATTTTAATTTGTATTTTTTTAGTCTGTTTTTATTTATTTTTTAATTAAAAGTGCATTTATAACGTTTAATAATAATTGTATTTAATTGTTATATTTTTTTTAAATGGAAAGATTCATTTAATATTAATTATTTTATTTATTTATTTATTTTTTTTTTTTTACAGTTTAGACCAGATAGTGAAAGATACAGTTGGTTGAGAGAATAATACATTTTTGCTGCACTGCCGTTTTTATTTTATTTTATTATTTTACAGGTTTTTTTTTACATAATAATAATAATAATAATAACAATAGCACATATTTTTTGAATTCCAGGGAAATAATTATGACAAAGAAATAACACTATCAGCTCCCCTTCTGAGAGAAAATATATCCAGAGCAAATCACAACAACCAAAGTCTTTGTTAATATCATCACTCGGGTAAAGTCCCTATTACTCGCTGTCAATCACGCAGTTCTGTCGTTTGATTGGTCGCTCAGTCTAGCAGTGAGTGGCAGCTGCAGAGAGATGACATAAGTGGCCGGTTTAGAATGTTCTCTCTTTTGTACATGTTCTATTGTGGTGTGATATTGGTGCCTGTCTGCTTTTAATGCGGCGGGATTACTCAGCGCTTTCACCCTGTCGCTCAGTCTGCTCAGAGACGCCCTGCTGAACTATGCTCTGCAACCATCATCTCCACCATGATTACCTGTTTCAACAGCACTGCTCATCTACTCAGGTCTGCCTGATGACAGCATCGGGGCTTCTGTTAGCAAATGAGTCTGTGAGAGGAATGTTCTCAGGGAGGTGACGGAGCTACACGTTGCAAACGCATGTACTGAGGCTGCTGACTTTTGAGTGTGTTCTTAGAACAGGAGCGTCAACAATGTTTTGAGCGCAAACAGAAATTGCACAAGAATCGATTCGTGCCGCTAGCGAGTCGCGTGCATCCTTTGTCCTGTAGCCCATTAGCGGTGTGAATTTTAATCAGGGGCTGACTTAGCACCACTATATTTCCTGGCACTTCTTCACTGGCTTCCTGTCTTGTCTCATCTCATGGGAAACACGAAAAACAAGGAAACGTGGCAAGACTGCGCGTCTCCGTCTGCGTCTCATGCTGTCTCTCTCCCTCCCTCACTTATAACACATCACACCTTTCTGTTTCCTGATCGTTTCTTGAATTCGCTGGCCAGGTATAAATTAGGTGGGGGAAACATACGCAACAAAATAATGGAGGATTCATTACTAAATAAAATGTGCGATTTTTTTCGCCTTTGCCATTTGTCAGGATCAGGTGAATGGCTCTATTACTTCACTTCTTAAAACCTGTTATAGCGCCATATAACTGACATATGGCATTGCTTCCATTTTGATCCTGGACATTTATGGGGCCGTAGTGAGCGTGAGGAATCTCTCTGGTGCCCTTGGTTTAATAGAAAGGGTGTCATACTTCTCTGATATACAGTGACTACAAAAGAAAGAAATCCAAACTCTTGTGAAGTCTGCAGAAATTTTTAGTATGTGTTTATCTAAGGGTGTCCCATACAGCATTGCTGATAAACTGTGGCGTGACACCATAGACATGAATTTAATTTTATTATTTCATTTTTTTTATTTTACAGACCGCTTTAGCCAAAGCGACTTTAATTTAATGGTGTGTGTGTATATATATATATATATATATAACTTACAAATTTATTAGAAAAAATATGACTTACAAATGTTTTTTTTTGGTTTTGTTTTGTTTTGGCAGACTCATTTATCCAAAGCGACTTAAAATTTATTAGAAAAATATGGCTTACAAATGTTTTTTTTTTTTTTTTTTTGCCAGACTCATTTATCCAAAGCGACTTAAAATAGATTAGAAAAACTAGGACTTACAAATGTTTTTATTTTGTTTTTTTGTTTTGTTTTGTTTTGGCAGACTCCTTTATCCAAAGCAATTTCAAATATATTAGAAAAAATAGGACTTACAAATGTTTTTGTTTTGTTTTGTTTTGGTAGACTCCTTTATCCAAAGCAATTTCAAATTTATTAGAAAAAAAGACTTATTAGAATGTTTTTTGTTTTGTTTTGTTTTGTTTTGGCAGACTCCTTTATCCAAAGCGACTTAAAATATATTCGAAAAAATAGGACTTACAAATGTTTTTGTTTTGCTTTGTTTTGGCAGACTCCTTTATCCAAAACATTTTCAAATTTATTAGAAAAAAAGACTTAGAAATGTTTTTTTTTTTTTGGTTTGTTTTTTGTTTTGTTTTGGCAGACTCCACTATCCAAAGCAATTTCAAATTTATTAGAAAAAAAGACTTACGAATGTTTTTGTTTTGTTTTTTGTTTTGTTTTGGCAGACTCCTTTATCCAAAGTGACCTTCAAAAAAATACAAATAAGGGCCAACACATTTTATTTAGGGCTGTGCAAAAGTTAATTGCGATTAATCGCATCCAAAATAAAAGTCTGTGTTTACATAATATATTTGTGTGTGCTGTATATAATTATTTTGTATATATAAATACCTATGCATGCATGTATATATTTAAGAATTATTTGCGGTTAAATTCTGTATATATTTATAAATACATAATCTATATTATATAAATATAAATATTTTATATATGAATAACATATTTTCTTAAATATATACATGCATGTGTGTGTATTTATATATACAAAATAATTATATACAGCACACACAAATATATTATGTAAACAGAGACTTTTATTTTGGATGCAATTAATCGTAATTAACTTTTGCACAGCCCTAATTTTATTACTTACACACTTTTGATGACATGGTGACCCTTACACTCATTTTATTATTATTATTATTATTATTTATTTATTTTTTGGATTAAATTGTTTTGTCGACTACATCATGACAACATAAGATGACACAATTTTTAATAGATACAAATTAAGATTGCCATGTTGTTATTAGTAATTGCAGACATTGTGACTTTTTTTTCTTTTAGGCTGGTGATGATCACTGAACCTCGGCTTTCATGATCTCTCTTCCTCACCCCTCACTTCCTGTCCTCACTTTCCAAAGCTAAAGGGAACGCTGCGGCCGTTCACCCCCTCCGTCTTCCCTCTCTCCCATTCTTTTCTCCTCTCCTGCCAGGAAAAGCTCTCGCTTGTGTCACATTTGACTGATTGCTTGTTAAGGCTTCATGCTCTGCTGTCTCTATGTAGACTATGGCCTCTAAGGATCTGCTATTCAACATCCTCTCTAAGTCTCTCTGATAGATGACATGAAATACTGTAGGAGTATTAAGAGGTTTTAGACTGGAATGCTGTCTCCCATCTCTGCATATATTACACACTGTGATTATTAACACATATTTTAAGGACAGCCTTGTAATTGACCTGACGGTTTCCAAAATATAAATCAATTTAATGCCTTGAACTTTGCTTTCCCCCTTTTTATGAATTCAGTTTGAGTGGGAGTCTGAGGACTTTTTTCCTTCTCGGACTGTCTTTTTTTTTTTTTTGGTAACAGCATAAAAATGGATTACAAATATAAATAGATACATACATTTTTTTTTTTATATGAGCTCTCTCTGTAATGTTTTCATTCAACAGGTCAAGCCATTGCACATATGTGTTTAAATTAAATGAATGGAGACTAAATGATTTTAGAACACAAACAATTCTGAAGGAAAAACATTGCAAAATTACTACGTTTCTTAATGGCCACAGATGGATAATGTTTGAGCAAGATATCAAACTCGGGGAACTTCATCAATCTTTTGGAGTTTCTTTTTTTAAAGCTCAGATGTAATGTTTCCAAAATGTTAAACAAATAAAAGAGGTCTTTCATCAGATGGTACATGGCAAATTCTATTACAAACAAAGTTATGTTGAAAGTTGACAGATTTAGAAGTGTGCAATAAAAGGTTTCTTTTATTTCTCAAAGACACATTTGAACTTTTGACCAGTGAAATCAAACCAGAAAGTGTGATCTCTGATGTTTGCTGATGACAAACTGTTTTACTGATAAACAGATTGTTCAAGGAAAGTGCACGATGAATGGTTTATTGTCAGAAAATATTTGTTCTTTAGTTTCATTTCGGGCGTAAAGCCAGCCAGAGGAGTTACATTTAGAGCTTGTGTTTTACACATTTAAAATGCAGTATTTTATTAAAAATTATTCGAAAGGGGGTGCAGTTATTAAAAGGAATATACAAAAACATTCAATCTGCATTTCATTGAAGAACAAACACAGAAAAATACATTTAGTGGTGCTTTTCTATAATTTTGTAGGCTAATTTGCAATTGACTTTTTTTGTTGCATATTAAAAGTGCAAATTTTTAAATTAATTATTAAATGAAATGTTTTTTATTTATCTTACAGATATATACACTGTAAAATTGCTGGGTTGTTTTAACCCAACTTTGGGTCAAATATGGACAAACCCAGCCATTGGGTTAAACTTTTTAATTACATTTTTAACCCAACGTTTGGGTTTGTCCATATTTGACCCAAAGTTGGGTTAAAACAACCCATTTTTAGTGTGTAAGAGTATATATATATATATGAGAGAGAGATGCATTTATCTAAGATATGTAATCATTCATATAAAATATGCATTGTATTAACACTGTTTTTTTTTTTCACTCACATCTTATCAATCACTCACATCTTAGGCATGGTAAGGCCGTTTGGCTCTGTCCGTGCAATATTCCCACACCATAAAGCCCTGAGTAGAGGTATGTCTGTGATCATTTGACTGTGACTGCTGGAAAAAAAGGCCCAGTTTATCTTGGACTTAGACCCATTCCTCGTCATTACCGGTGAGAGTTTGTCTTGGGCTTGAGGTGTGTGGGGGGGGGAGCCATTTACACTTCTTATTTAGCCTTTTGCTGAAGTCTGAAATCCTAATGGTTAGTCTCCATTTTCTGCTCTTTGGCGGTACCCCCACCAGAGTCCCGTTCAGCAGCTCCACTGAGCCGTTTGTGTGTAAAAGGCCTTCCCTTTTCTTCGGCTCTTAACCACACAGGCTCGACTTCACAGGCCGGGCGACGGCCCGTGGACAGCACATGAAAAACTACGCCGGCATATCCTGCGCCTGCTAAGTCCTCGACTAATTAGCAAAAATGGTCTCTATTCTGTTCTTTTTCCCTCCCCCTTTTAAGCATTTAGTCTCGGGGGGTAGTGAGAGAATATAAGGGAGTGAGAGCAGAGAGAGAGAGAGAGAGAGAGAGGGAGGAGAGGCATATGAGCTCTCAGCTGGGCTGTTTTGAAAACACACTTTTGAAATCCTCTCCCTTAATTCATGCCTTTTGTTTTTGCTCCTTTTGTATTTGCCAGTTTGACCATATAACATCATACATCTGGTCTATAGCTTGTTTGGGGCTTTCTCACCCAGAGACCTATTGCCTCCTCCTGAGCTCAAATTCAAGTGATCGTGTAACATAAAAGAGTCTAAAGTGTGGGCTGAGAGACTGAACAGGGCTAGACAGAGAATGTGTACAAAACTTAAAAGCATTCTTCCACCTGTTTCTCTCTCTCTTTCTCGTGTATGTTTCTCTCTTCCACAGTGCCATCTTTCTCTCCCTCTATTTCGAGGTTAAAGGGAGAGTTCACCTACGCATGAAAATTCAGTCTCCCATTCTTGTCGTTCCAAACCTGTTTGACTTTCTTGACATTTTGAATAATGTACTCGTGGATCATTTCAGTGCAGTCACAATGAATAGGGACTGAAACTTTCAAGCTTTAAAAAATATATATAGATGCGACCAAGCTATATTTCTATGGTAGCTCTGAACAGAAATGTAAATTGGTATTTAATTCGATTCAGTCTGGTTTGGGACTGGTATTGTGATTTATTGAATAGATACGACTCTTTTTATTTTAAGAAGACTTATACAACACAACTTTTATGATCATTTTACAGTGCAAAACTTTTAGTGTGAAACTTAAAATCCACATTCATTATGTTCTTTTGTGTTCCACGAAGGTTTGAAACAATAGGAGGGTGAGTAAATAATAGCTACATATTCATTTTTTTTTTTTTTTTTTTTTGGTCTTCAAAATCTTTCCAACTATGACTAGCCATATTTATTTTAATACTTGATTTATTTGTTTTGCCCAAACTTTAATGAAGTCAAATAGTTTGAGCTTACAATTCTTAACTTTTACAAACAGACGACTATAAACAAAATCGCAATTTGTCAGCATTATTTTCCTTGCGGGTGAAGAGGGTCAAGTCCAAAAAAAAAAAAAAAATGAGAATGCAAAATCAGGTCTTTCTTATCAATTGCAGGAAACTTCATGCGCTGCAAGAAAGCAGCTCAAGGGCTCTCAGAGGAAAAAGCATTTGTTTGCTTAGCTTTGGCTGTTCACAAAGCAAGTGAAAGGATACTTTTGAAAGATCACCAGTTGTTGTTTTTTTTACTTTGAAATACAAGTCCCAGAAAAGTGGTACGGAAATGTAATTATGAATGATTACATCCAAATGGGGTTAAGACTTCATGTTACTACGTTATAAAAAATAATTAAAAAAAACACCCATGAAAGTCTAGTTGAGCTTAGTCGGCGTCATGTGTGTATGACTCTCTGGGGAAATGTGGGAGACAGGACAGGCCCCTACATGATGCTTTATATTTTGACTGCATATTTCAAGCTCTGTTTCCTGAATCATCAGTGCTGTGTGTGGCATTGAAGTGGCTCAATCTCTCGTTTATTTAGTGTATGTTTGTTTTTATTAGAGATTTCTAATGAGCAGGAGTAATATTCTGTCTCCATTTTGTATGGAAGCTTGTTTCCGCCACAGAATAATAAAGGTAAAACTTTTCATCTCACAATTCTGACATTATTTCTTGTTATAAACTTATAAAGTCAGAATTGTAAGATATGAACTTGTAAAAAAAAGGTCAGAATTGGGAGATAAAGTCACAATTACCTTTTTTATTTTTTTTATTCAATGGTGGAAACAAGCTTCCATAATTGAAAAATAACTTTAAAGTTACATTGAGCTTGGTTATGCTAAATAACAATAATACTTAGCCTATTATATTTACTCATCTGCCACAATGATGCATTTTTTTCTCTTTCCACTTTATATTAATTATGAGCAATTAACTTGATTCCATTTTTATCCATTGCAAACAAACAAAAAGCTTTTAAGAGTGTCAACATATCCATATGTGCATTTATGCCCTGACATTAAAGTCTTGCTGTAAGGAGCTAATCGTACTGGGTGGGAACCAGCTCATTTTGAAGGGGATTTTACCAATCGCCCTATTGGCGGCTTTACTCCAATGAGAAAAGAGGAAAGAAAGAAACAGAAAAGAAATGGACTTAGGAGGTTTCTCTCCGTTAGCTGTCACCCACCGCACATAAAGGCCCCCATGATGGGCTGAGTTAAGCACCCCAATATTCACTCATTTGAAGGGTTTAGGCCACAATGGCAGGGCCTAAAACACCCATCACAGGCCTTTGGGACAGAAACTTTTTTTTTTAACACCCTTTCTTTTTTGTGTCCATCTCCCCCAGTGCATGAATAGCTTGCCAGCAGAGTAGAACAGCCCACCTTTTCTCATTAGTCTTAGTGGAGGGAATACCCTGTCTCCTCAAAAGGAGAGCTGCTGGTTAAAATATCATTAGCCTACATCAAGATTCAAAAACGCATTGCCCAAGCTCAATTAGTGGACTGAGCAGGGGAAGGTGCCACAAAGCACCCACAGCCTATTATATCAGGCACAACTATATAAATCCTCTACGCTCATGGAGAAGTCTAAAAACATCATCTTTTTATGTGACGTTCTTTATTGATTACAAAGGATTGAATGGACTAGAAATGAAGCGTAGATCTCGAAATAAGGTCTTTTCGACCAATAGCTGAACCTGAACTATTGGGGTGCCGCACACTTTTTTTTTCTCCTCCCTGTTGCCAAATTTGTCCCCTATCACTTTATTAAAAATTTAAAATGTATTTAATTTTGAATTTAATTTAATTAATTTACTCATATTGTTTTCCCTGTGATCTGGTACACCACACATAAAGAGAAAAACATTTCTAAAATACGTCATTAACAACTACTTAACTTTTGTACATGCAGTTGTCGCTACCTTGTTAATTCGGTTGTCAGAGAGCTCATTCGCTCTAGAGTTGTCAATCATATCACGTGATCACCCGAACGATGACGTTGTGTTCATTTCTGAGTTCTGCACGGATCCGCACATAAACATCTGAGAGAAACGTTTGTACGACGAAACATGAAGCCAAATAACCATAAGATTACAACGATATATACTGTTTTTCCAACGCATTCTCATTCTAGGGCGTCATATAGGTGACGCTTTTGACATTGCGTCTAAATCCGACGCACATGGCACCCTTTAGCGTCAATATAACACGCTTTGGTTATGGGTAGGTTTAGTTCTGGGGTAGTGTTAGGGTTAGACCACTAGGGGGCACTATATATATCTGCGTCTCATATTGACGCTAAAGGTTGCCATGTGCGGCGTCGGATGTAGACGCAATGTCAAAAGCGCCACCTATATGACACCTTGGCTTGGGGGTGAGACCGGGCTAGTTTTTCATGCTCTTTGGGGTATTTTTATTACAACAAGGAATGAGAAATGCTAACCAGGTTTCTTATAAAACACTAAATACTGCACGTCTGCCCATTATTTAATCAAAATCCACTTTAGATTGCGGTCGGAAGTTTTTACACTCACTCATGATGGTTTTTGTGTAGTCCCAAACTTTGTTTATCCTAATTTACAGTACGATCTTCAAGCCAAATGTGAAAACCTATGAGATGGATACATGAGGAGACATTTTCTCGGTCAGCGCCACCTATTGCGTGAATTATGCTGAAGGCAATCAATCGTTTTGCATTCCGTTCGTGAAAGAGCCTTTAGTTAGATGCTACGCTATTTTGTGTTGTTTGTGGTTTACCACCTGATAAAGAATCACTGCTCTAAACCATATGTTATTATTTTGTCACTAACTCTAAGCATTGAATGCAGCACACTTCAGATTGGAGCGCTTTCATTCTGCACCGTGGTGTTATCTGGAGATCAGCTCATGTGCAGGTCCGACTGATCTGTGAACATTTGAGAAGGGATTCAGATGCTTGGGCCTGAGGCCTATAAAACCCTGAGCCTACACATGAAGAGATGCCCATAAATCAATAGAGGAGAACAGTAGGCCCCCCCTTCAGAGAGACAGACCCTGAAACACAGCTCAAAACACACAGGCATGCAAGCAGATACATATAAAAAGACTGATACATATATCCGTGGAATGCAAACTCCACGTCTCCCCTCCGTACACAAATGTACACACGCTCTCAACCTCAAAAAGGATCCCCCCCAGACAAGGGAGAAAAAAACACTCTCCACCCCGACAGAGGGGTTATAAATTAGGAGGTGTCAGTATTACAATGTATATTAATAGTCACACCTCTTTTTAATGAGTTTGGCATTGAGAGCTGAGAGGAAATACAAGTCATCATGGTGCTGCTCATGCACACCCCGATGAAAGAAGCTATAATAAATCTTGTGAGAGCAGGGCTCACCATAAATATGTATCGCATAAGGCATCTGTTTTACATTCTGCATATAAATCAGCAAGAGTGCTGAATAGCAATGAATCAGGCGGTCGACGCTTGATTTGATAACAAATTGACTCTGAACTTGGGAGGGGAGAATTTAAAGCTCCCCCCCTTCCTAACTGAGGAAGTACAGGTAGAAACCCCAGAGCCCATTCCCATCCCTCTCCCGGACATGGGATAGAAGGGAAGCCCCGTGGAGGTTATGGGGAGAGCTGTGGCACACCTCGCTGTTGCTTCTCAGCCTGCTGGTCCCAGGGCAGGGTAATGCCTCAGATATATATATACAGCACTCTTCTGAGGGGGCGTCAGGCTAAAAATGACACCGGCTTTATCTCAAACAAAACAAAACATGGTTTCTGGCACCCTTTTTTTTTTTCGAGATATCACATTGATTTATGCATACTTCATAATCGAAAACAGAAGACCATGGCCTTTTGTTATTTTTAAAGAATATAAAAATTGTACACACATATCACTTTGTTACTTTAAACATAAATATATATATATATATATACAGTCAAATACTACTGTATAAGATACTTAAATGCTATGAATATAAGATATACAGTATAGTACTAGCTTTAGTCTATTAAGTGCTGTGAACTTAAATTAAATATTAAGTAAAAGGAACTTGTTACATCTAGTAAATTTGAGTAAATTTTGTTAGGTTTTACAGTGTTTATTTCACAGTTTCTGCAGCAAAAACGTTTTCAATATTGATAATAAGAAGAACCATTATTCATAATTAAGCACCAATTGTTATTGATAGGAACTGAGCACCAAATAAACATATTAGAGCAATTTCTGAAGGATCATGTGACACTGAAGACCGAAGTAATGGCTACCACAAAATATTTACATGAAATCCTTTTTTTTAAAATTGTATTATTATTTAGACTGTTTATGTGAACAGATGGACAGATTGAATTTTGATTGGGTTTTGAACAGATTGGTGCCTATAGTGCAGGTTCGACATCAATTTAATGGAATTAATGACATCCCATATTTTATTTGAGAGCTAACGGGTTTGTAATGATATAAACAGTGACGATTTTTATTTTTGGTGTAATAAAAAAGTGTATTTCTTTTTTAGATGGCAATGACCACCCCTTCTTTTTGAATAATAATACTAATTTACTACATTTATATAGTTATTTTCTCAGCACTCAAAGTGCTATACTTTGTACATGAGAGTGAATCTCCTCCTTGAACGTACAGTATGTGTAGGACACTGACTCATTTTTGAATGCCGTCTTATTGTATTACTTCAAATTACTTCACATTTAATTTTTTTGTTGATCTGAAACTTGACATAGTCATTATCTTTCAGTACATGAACATACTGTACACAGTCATTGCAATTGTTATCTGGGTTGGATCATAGATTATCCTGAATGTGAACCCATGAGATTTAGTTCAAAGATGTAGTATGACTTGCTCTCCAGATTCCCTGTCTTTCATCACACAGAGTGGGCGTGTTGAAACAGAGGTCTCTCTTGGATAGACGTGTTAAATCCTTCTGACATGAGCACAATACATGTAAAATCAAGATGATTAGAAGTTATAACATACTACACAGAACTCAAAGACTGGAATTATCTCACTACTACAGTAGATATTTATATATGAGCTCAAATTGAGTCAAAAGATTGCTGCACTTCCAGCCAAACTCTTCTCTCATACAACAAACAAGACAATGAATGTATTGTTCAAGAGTCACTTATAATCAAGTAGATAAAGGTAGTAACGAGTTAAATACTAATCTTCAACACTGGCAACAGTGAAAATGTTACAATAGCTTTCTATATCAAGTAAATGCTGTTCTTTTGTACTTACGAAGAATACTAACAAAAATAAATTAAGCTTTCCACATATTAAGCAATATGATATAAGATAATAAGATGTGTGTGTGTGTGTGGTAGGTACAGGTATATATATATATATATATATATATATATATATATATATATATATATATATTAGGACTGTCAAGTGATTAATCGCGAAATAAAAAATCCAAAATAAAAGTTTGTGTTTACATAATATACGTGGGTGAACTATGTATAATTATATATTTAAGATATATTTTCATGCATATACTGTATATAGATTTATATATAATTTATATTATATATAAATAATATATTTTTTTCTTAAATATACATGCATGTGTGTGTGTGTGTGTGTATATATATATATATATATATATATATATACACAAATAATTATACACAATGCACCCATATATATTATGTAAACACAAACTTTTATTTTGGATGCGATTAATTGTTTGACAGCCCTGTATATATAAAAAAATAAATTTTATATATATATATATATATATATATATATATATATACAGTTAAATAGTACTGTATAAGATAAACTAGAGGAACACTACAGTACAGTACTAACTTTAGTCTATTAGGTACTGTGAACTTAAATTAAATATTAAGTAAAATGAACTTGTTACATCTAGTAAATTTGAGTAAATTTTGTTAGGTTTTACAGTGTTTATTTCACAGTTTCTGCAGCAAAAACGTTTTCAATATTGATAATAAGAAGAACCATTATTAATAATTGAGCACCAATTGTTTTTGATAGGAACTGAGCACCAAATAAACATATTAGAGCAATTTCTGAAGGATCATGTGACACTGAAGACCGAAGTAATGGCTACCAAAAAATATTTACATGATATGTATATATATATATAAAAATTATTTGATATTTTATTTAGTTTACTTTAGCTTTTAAAGCTCACTGAGCTGTGTAACTCCAAAACTGTACCATTAAAACATATTGATCCTTACACAAACACTAAATCATCCTTCTAGGTGCTCTTTTGCAATACAAATATCAGCAGAGGTGTAAAGCTTTACAGATACCAAGCATGTACATACATGGAAGATAATAGGACATCCTGCGCTCACTGCTGCAGGGTGGGCCTGAAGTACAGTGAGGCCATTGTTGTTTTCACAGATTGTGTGAATTTGCGTTAGTGTCTCTCTCTCTCTCTCTCTCTCTCTCTCTCTCTCTCTCTCTCTCTCTCTCTCTCTCTCTCTCTCTCTCTCTCTGCGTGTGTGTATGTGCATGTGAGGAGATGAGAAAGAGGAAAACACACAGCGATGGAGCTGTAGGAAGATTATTGTGAGAAGAAGGGGGGAAATAATCATCAGAGGAAACCCAAATGGGATCCCGCTCCTCAAACATACAAATGATCTTGTGTTAACAGCTGGGCTCCAACATCTGTCTGCAGAGTCACATGCCCGGAGAGCAGATGCTTCTGCTGCCTGAGCTGTTTGTTATTGTGCTTTGTGTTGCCCTTGGGCTGGGCGAAAGGAAGGTGGGCCTTTTTGTTACATGTTGTATGGCTGCAGGGCTCAGACTGTACATGTGAGACAGACACGGCAATCAAGTTACAATCAAACATTCTTTGAATGGCGGGCTTTAGCGTTCCGCAGTGATTTTGTCTTTGTGCTTTGCCGTTTCTTGCTTTTTTTTATCACTATAGAGAGATTGAGTTATTGGATTCCCCACATTTCTCTTTATTTGTCTTGTTTCTTTTCAACAGCCAAAATGACTAATTCAGGGCTGAGTCAGTACTTCCATTTTGTCTATTTTGATCATTGTTGACACAGTCAAGAGCACAAAACGGAAGTCCTCTAATGAAAAAGATGCACGTAGGTGGACGAAATCGGTCGGCGACAGCTGTAAGACGACTCGGCAAGCGTCTGGGTGTGAATTTCACATCCTACCTTCTAACATGTCACGGTAGGGTGTAATGATATGAAGTGGGCAGCGAAATGCCTCCCCTGATAGATGGAGAGGCTAAAAGTTGACACGCATAAAGCTGCCCTATAATCAGATAATAAACATCTTTCTCATCAAGCCAAGCAAAACAAAATCATTAGGCAGGGGACTGCAATTTACTTTCCCTGACCCCCGTATCGATTACGCAACGGCTTCTACACAAATATCAAAGTAATTATTGATTGCTGAAGGAGAGGAAAAACATAACAGCTGGATCTGAAATAGCTGAGTGTGGGAGAGAGCAAGAAAGTGTGGAAAGAAATACGATGCTGGTGCTGTGGTCAGGCCATCACAATAGGAGCAGCGCAGGGACGTGATTAGGTGTATTAATTACCCATGCTGGCCCTAAAGTGTGTTTGGACACGAGGGCTCAGTGGGGAAAGAACCAGGAGGAAGTTTAGCGGCAAAAACATCAGACGCTGGAGAATCCGTCGGGGGACTCTTCTCCCGGCTCCGTTCTCCTTCCTCTGGTTGTTTTCTTCAGACGCTCCACATGCTGAACAAGCCTCGGGGTTCTTGTCTGGATGCTGGAGAAAGTGGGTTTATTTCTGTTGTTTATGAGGATCAGCTTCTTAGTTAAAAGGTGAATTAGAGGGTTCAATAACACGAGAGGACTTTGAATAAACACAAAGATCTTAACGTTGGCCGCGGTCGACGTGTCAGAAGAATTCAAAACGTCTGTTTGAATTGGAAACGGTTGTGGAAAAGTACAGTACAGTGGCATTCTTGTAAATGAATATCGTGTCGCTCCTTTTTAATCGCTCGTGGCGTTGTCAACAAGTTACCAAATTGTACAGAGAGATTTGTTTGAAAAAAGAATGAAGGATAATGTTTCACCCATGAACGCATTTTTATAGCTGACTACTATTGACGGTTTAGCCTCCACCTCATCATGTTCAGGCTAAAGCAACAAAGGCTGTAGATTTAGCGCCTCACTAAAAGGCTAAACGTTTAATTTAGTTATATTTCAGCCAACAATGAACAAAAACTATTTACAGTATGTAGGTGTTATCCAACTTGAAGAAAAAACTTTTGCTGTCCACAGATCAGCAACATTCACCGTGGATTTAATGTAGTAGGCCTAACACTAACTTGTAACCATGGACGTTTGGCAAAAAAGTAGCCTACATCACATATCTTTTTTCCAGCACTTCAAAACTCAAATAGTATTATATTTAAAAAGATATTTTTTTATGTGATGACCAAAACATTTTTTTTTTCATCCTTTAAAGATTACCCCCATTTATAAAACTAAAAGTTTCAAGATGTGTGGAGACATGCACTGGGGGCTCGAGACTCGACTCGGACTCGAACATGGGACTCGAGACTCGACTCGGACTTGAACTCAGGTAATGGTGACTCGACTCGGACTCTTCTTTGGTGACTCGGACTTGGACTCTGGGACTTGAGACTCGACTCGGACTCGACAGTTGGTGACTCGACTACAACACTGCTATACAGTATATATTAAGACTAATCCGTTTTGCCACTAATGCACCCTATCACACTCATCACTGCGACCTGTATAAACTGGTGGGTTGGCCCTCCCTTCATACCCGGCGGCCATCATTGGTTTCTCTTCATATATAAGACAATTCTGGGCAAGGCACCTCTCTATTTGTCATCCCTACTTCCTGCCGCTCATAACACCTATCACACAAGATCAAGTAATTTGATTAAATTTAGTATCCCCCCTACTTCTACTACCTTTGGACATAATGCCTTCCGCTTTGCATCAGTACACGACTGGAACATACTACAAAATACCCTGAAACTTACATCTCTGATCCCAATCTCCACCTTTAAGCAAAACCTCGAAAATTACATAGTTGACTCTTGTTCCTGCTGACAATCATGAACCATATTTACACACTTATTTAAGCACTCTATTCATTTTCTTTTTCCTCTTTGTTGTCTTTTTTATTTTTATTTAGCTGCTTGTTCTAAGTGTTATGTGTTTGACTATGTACAGCTGTACATTATGTTCTTATTTTTTCCTGTAGCCTCTTGGCCAGGTCATGTTTGTAAATGAGAAGTGGTTCTCAAACATTTTACCTGGATAAATAAAGGTTAAAAAAAAAAAAAAAAAAAAAAAAAAACTAATATTTTATGGATTTGAGGAATGGGGAAGGCTATGACTCGACAACAAATGCTAGACTAAGACAGTGGGTAGCACTTTGTCTTTTATAACATGAGGTTTTGGCAAATGACAGAATAAACTGAGCGCCCATATTGCTACAGTAAACTTTATAACCTGTAATGCAATGAATTTGTAACCTCAGATGTGGCCATTCTTACATGTCTGATATTCTCTGAAATTTGCTGGTCAGAAACCTCATAGCTCCAGTTGGGCTTGATTTTGGTCAAATGTTAATATAATGACACACGCATGCGTCCGACCTTATATAAAGGGCAAGGCACATCATCAACTTTTACAACGTGGTGTTTAATTATTAAAAACAATAGTGTTTTTTTTTTATTGCCTGAAAAGTAGCGGTGTTTGGAGACATGACGTTTACGCCTGATAGCGTCAATTGTCTTTATGAACTGCTGCTGTATGGAAAGAGCAGTGTGGAAATTTTGATCTTGTTTTGTCTTTTTAAAAAAATGAATAGCATAGCAACATGAGGTTAAGTAAACAATGACAGAATTGACAGTTTATTTTTGCATAAACTACCAATTGAACTGCTCTTCTATGGGTCAATACTGTTGTATCCTTGACCCCAAAATGTGTCGGTAACGCTTCCTTTTACAGTCCCGTTACCCATGTAAATACTATGTACTTATTTTAGTAACTACAATTACTGGGTAATAACTAGTACTAACCCTGAACCTACCCCTGTTCCATGTACTTACCTTATATTAGCCAGTCCTTTCTAGGTAAGTACAGTATTGTAAAAGGAAGCGTTACCATTTACCAATGTGTTCAGGAACAAATTAAAGATGTATTACTGTATTTACTCTTCAGTTTACATTGTTTTATCACTCCTTGTGAACAAAGAGGCACTATATTACTGTAAAAGGCCTATGAATATGCTTAATAATCCATGCATTTAATAAAAAAAAAATATGTTGCCATGTACAGTACATTAACATAAACGAACGTTAACTTATATGAAAATAGCATGCTGTAAAGACTTGGTACTGTCGTCCAGAGCAGAGCATGACTACATTTCAAGGTGAACACAAGCAGAGGTCATTCGCAGATTGAACTTTGCTGAAAGATGAGAAAAAGGATAGATAGGGAATCACAAAAAAAGCAAGCCGTTTTTTTTTTTCGAGCAACTTGCTTCACACCTGCACTGTCTCCGTGGCAGCACGTCGGACTGGGGTCGTCTGTTGCACGGCAGGAGGATTTGGGGATGATTAATTGCGCTGTCTGCTGAATGGAGCTCTCGAAACAGCGGGATCCTCTGCATATGTAAATACAAGCAGTCTCAGCACAGCACCGAGGAGCAGGATTAACAAAACGACTCTGCTCCCGGATTCCGACCAATTCACCAATCTTTTCTATTAGCACTGACAACCCACAGGCGTGTGAGAAATCCCACAGCCCTTTCATCTTCCCAAATAAAAAACACATTAAATATCAGGCAACTCTTGTCGTGCACAGTCCTGGCCTGAGAAATGGAAATCCACAGCTTAGCGCACAATCGTTTCGGCACAGTCTTGTAATGAGACGATAACATCACTGATTGCAAAGCACGAGTAATAATAATATTAATAATTAGAATAAGTTATTAATAGTAGTTATTATCATTAGTTAAATGATAACCTTCTGTTTGCGACAGATACATAATTCTACTGTTAATACTGGCCATATTATTCTGTACTATTCACTGAATTTAAGGCGCATTGGAGACATTTGTAAATTGTTTAACACCGTAATTTAAAAGTCATAATTGCACCTTTGTTTTAACTTGGATAGGGAGTCGACCATTATGGATTATTATTCACAACTTTAATTAGGACTGTAAGTTATGAATAGAGAATACCGTGGAGTTACAGTCAATAAATTAATCCTAACAGCTTCTGGTCTCCTCTTAACCTGCTCTTTGTTTACAGAAATTCCACCTCTTCCTTAAGTATGAATTAAGGGATTTCTATATTCCCTTAATAGCCTGTTCATTTCTTCTCTATTCATCCCCAGGGTGCACATCACCACAGATATGATTCATTTTGACCAAATGTCACAAAAAAATATACAGTAGTTAGTCTACGCAATACAAAGACATTCATCCGAATATTTCTTTTGCATTACTAAAAGTGTGTTGGTGTGTAGAGTGAGAGAGAAAAAGGAGGAGGTTAGGAGGTTGAGAATCTCTTTAAATTACCAGTGCACATTTTACCTTTCATGATATTGATTGCACACGGAAGGGATCATTTAGATTTTGAAGTTTTTCTTTCTTCTCCCTTTCTTGTCACTGGATCTTGCGGATCTTATAAATTCTGGGCCACTTTCATCAGAGGAATATACTCTTCCCCCTCATGGTGACCTTTAGAAATCCCTCTGAAACGGCAGACACCCCCAGAAGTCAGAGATATCACATTATCACGTTTTCATTTTTTTTTTTCTTTTCTTCTTTTCCCTTTTCCCTTTTCTACTGGAATCTATACTTTTTCATGGCATTTAGAAAGGTCAGACATGTGTTGAACATCCAAGTTGCTAATGTTTGCAAAACTTCTCTTTTTCATTGACGGAGGGGAATATGGCTGGGTGGCTCCTTTACACGCAGTCAGTCAGTTTGTTGTGTAGATGGACGTCATTGTCCCATTCTGTGGCAGGGCAGACATTGAGAGAGACAAATCCCCTCCAATAATTAAAAACTGCCAAATTGTCCCCCTCCTATATTTGATATTGTCCATGCTGCTCTGCTGCACTTCATTACGCTCAGACCTGGTTGATGTTAGGATGACAAAACGTTTTAAAATGTTTATTTTTTTATAAACGGGTCTGCCTCTGCGGTCTGAGAGCACTCGCCAATGCCGAAATGATTGAGATAGCCAATCAAAATCAAAGGAGGCGGTCCTTACTGTTCACAGACGATGAGTGTGACATTCCAACGCACCACTTTAATATTTGAGAACTGCTTTAATGATAGAAATGTTCAACAGCTGATATTCACAAATTAATTGTATAAAATTTCACCATTTTGAATTGGAAATATGCTATCATTTGATTGTAATTAATTACACAATTCCTTAGTTTTCAAAACATGGTTACGGCCTTGCAATCTGGCACTTTTTCTAGGCACTAAAATATTGTTTTAATCATTTGATATGTGGAAGATGCAACAATATCAGATAAGTTATTACTTTTTTTAAGCTCTTTTTTTTCCCTCTCAAAACTTGGACTGTATTGTATGCAGCAAATGAAGGCGTGTGTTAACTCTACTCGGCAGTGGTTTGGTCTTGAAGTGGACATATTTGAACCTCATATCCTCCGGAAGCCCCAGCACAGTGACTCCCAGATGATCCCACGGCCGTCAGCGCTCTGAACAGCGTTGCTTGCAATGAGAAGGCTTTGAATTATTGCACTCTGCGGATTTCATTTTCTTTATGGTAACAATTAACCTCTCCCCAAATTCACCCCTTACTCTCAAGGTCAACAGCCAGATGCACAGCCTTTGCTCCAGACCTGCTGACCCGTCCTTTACATCACACACAAGTTTGTTTTACGTACAAAAACTAACCCTTCGTTAGTTTTTGGAACAATCTACATTGTTAAAAAGCACTATACAAATGAAGATGACTTGACATATAGTCAGTATGCATGAGAATATACTTTAGAAATGTATTCAATTTCTGAAAATCATATAACATTTTATATTGAAAATAAAAGAAAATGTTTATTTTATTTATTATAATTTAATTTATACATGAACAAATAGTACTGCATTTAAAATTCATGAGTTATTGTATGTTATAAAATATACTATATAACATTTTATGTGTAATATAATGGAAAATGTAATATATTATCTCAAGACTTTTCATTTAATGATGTTAAAATACTTTACTAAAATAGCAATCTGCTATTATTACAGTGTTGCTAACTATGTACTTAATTCAAAGACATTAATAATGAGCAGTTTTTGCAAACATAAAATAATAATAAAATGCAGGTTTACAAAATGAGGTCATCAAATGATCCTTATCCTAATATACGCTTTAAAAGGAAATATTGTATTTAATGTTTAAATCTAAGATGCCAACACAATACAAACAGCAGGTATGTGTGTGGCATGCATGCTGGGAGCTTAATTAGTTTAGTTCGGCATTCATCTTGGAGAAAGCCACGGTTCTTTTGATGCCCCGAAAAAAAAAAGGCGCACACACACATGCGTGCGCGCACACACCACCTCTCGTGTTGTTAAATCACTGCTTCACCATAATTTGACAGTTTAGTATTAATTAGTGAAACACCCCATATAGTTTAACACACTATTATTGATGACCAACCTCACTTAACTCGCCCTCCCTGTGCAAACCCCAGTTAGTTAGCCGCTCTCTGGAGTATCTCCTGCTTTAGCAGACTGCCACTAAATGCATTATATTCTCACGGCTCCATCTCTCATACACCCGCCTCGCCCTGGGAGTCTGAACCAAATGCATAATTTAAAAAGTCCTTAATCTGCGATGGCATTCCCATTTGGTCGCCAGCAGACTGCACTTTATGATGTCAGCTTTCTTCCACAAAGGTCAATAGCAGTTTTCTCTAGCCCTTCACTCCCTCCCTCTCTTTCTCGCTCTCTTTCTTTCTCTGAGGTCTGGTGTAATACGCTTTATGGGCTCGAGTCCTGACACCTGGTGACATGATAACCTTCCCTCTGCTCCAGCCTCGGCTTTTTGCCGCTCTCTTGTCACTGTTCTTTCAGATGTTGAAGCCGGGTCATTGTACACCAAATACAAACCGAAAACCTTCTCTCTCTCTTTTTTTTCCCTCTGTTTAATTGCAAAGCAGTAAATTTTCTTATGTTTTATAAACTACTGAGCTATTTATGATACACTTCATGCTGATTTGGTCTAATTTAAATTAATTCCCCATCTCAGGTTAGATTGGTTTTCTTGAAAAGTGTTAACCCTCTGTGGTCCTATCAAAATATTGTGCAAAATAGCATTGTTGACTTGACTAATGAGTAAATTTGGGACTGGTTTGTCCATATATACCATTGTCGACAAGAGCAGTCTTTGGAAACGTCTGTTTGGAAACAATGGATGGATTATATATATATATATATATATATATTACCCAAAAAAGTGTTGTAGAAGCTTTAACCCTAGAATGCATAAAAAAAATAAAATAAAAAACCCTATGAATGTATAAATAAATTGTACTGTCAAACCGATTAATCGCATCTAATATAAGTGTGTGTTTGTTTGCATATTCTGTATATATATATATTATATACTATATATTATATATATATATATATATATATATATATATATACCCCCCAAAATGATTAATATTTTTAATGTTTTGATGTATTGTGTCAGTAGGAAATATCAGTTTACATTTCCAAACATTTTTTTTTTCTTTTTTGTGTGTGTGTGAAAATACTAACGTGGCTAAGACTTTTGCACAGTACTGTATATAAATAACTTATCATACACATTTCAACTAACACTCGTTAGAGTATTTGTAGACTGTGCTTAAATATTAAGCAGTCTACTTAAAATATTAAGCATTTATTAATAATAACCCTAACGCTCAAGTCTACCAATACTCTAATGAGTTGATTAACATGTAAAGTAGTTGCAAAGTTACTACTAGTTTGTAGCGTCTAAAGTGGACCGTCAAAATAAAGTACCAAAGTAGTTTCACTTCATAGCTTAAAAAAGCTTTCAAGCAACCCTACCAAACACCTATAGCCGTAAATCTGCTGAGAGTCACTATCCTGAGAGAGCAGAACATTGGGCTCCACTGAAAGGACATCAGATGACACCCAAACTTCATCACAGAGAGAGAATAAAAAAGACATCACCTCGCAACAAGCTGGTGATAAAGGGTGCCTGGGCATGGGCGAAAATTAAGACTCTGTAACAAGGTCCCGGGCTCCCAGCCTGACAACCATTTTCCCCTGTATTTATCATCCCTCCATGCCATTGGCTATTACATGTGAACCTGCTGTCTTGCGGTAGACCTGGAATTTATGGATGCTCCATTATTAGGGGATTGTGGGTAGAGGGGGAGGGCGGAAGGGGATGCAGCTCTATGGTTTTCTGAGGATGTTACGATTGCCTCTTAGATTATGCCACTTGACAGGTTTGTCATCCCTGTGCACTGATGTGCTCTGCAGAGTGCTCTGATATCATTAGCTTCATTGCTCTTAATGTGTCTGCTCCCCTCCATAGCAAGACAGGTCATATATTGTGCAAATAGGTGGACAGGAGCTGAGAGCCGGGGATTACGGAAGGGAAGAAACTGCCGGCTGGTTTATTTTCACTCACTTCAGTGAGACATTGAGTGTTATTATGGATACTATTCTAAGGTCATGTGAAGTTATCACAGTGTCATTATATGGTAGGTTTAACTGTATTTTTTTTTTCCCCACAATAAAATCAATAATTTAGGGTGCGGCCAAAAAAAAACAAAAAAAAACAACAACATTTAGTTTTGATCTGCTTAGCGTTCACATAGGCATTTTAACACCGAACCGGATATGTTCACAACCTGATATGTTGGCTTTTATTATGTACGTTCCGTGACAGAACTTACCGAACATCCAAAACAATGCTGTGTGTTGGGCTAAATGCGCTCGTTGTAATGTGATGGTATTTTGACGAGCTGAAAGCTCGTGAAGAGCTTATAAAATGTGTTAAGGAATCAAAACACCGGCAGGAATCCCTCCGTCACACACACACAGGCGAACATCTGCTGTGAGGAGACATGGTTCTGATGCCTCTACTGATCTGTGATGGCCAATTTTCTCGACAATGCTGAGAAAAAACTGCTAAGCTTGCTCATTCTGGCCTTTTTAAGGTCGCATCTTGTGACATCATGTCCCGTTATTGGTTCGTTTAGATGTTTTTGGTCATTGTTGCATTCATATTTCATTCAAACCGCACCACAGTTCGTTTGGACTTGCTTGGTGCACAACAGGGTTCAGATGGCAGAGTTCACACTTATTTAAAGGGCAACTAAACCCTAAACCAACTTTTTTTAGTTAATGATCTGTAAGAATGGGCCTTTTTTAATGCTGATCATTGATTCGAGTACCTTTTTTGACATTTGGGTATAAAGTGTTTTTACTCTACAATAAATGGTATAAAAACGTCTTAGTGCTGCCCTCTTCAGGTTGAACGATGGCTATTGCAGCTGAATTTTCCTATTGGATGTTTGCGGTTCTTCGTGGCGTACACAGGTTTCAGCTCGCCACGCCATTGGTACGAGCTACAGCTACCACGTCCTCGGCAGTTGAAAAATCATCTTGTTTCGTCAAAACCACAGCGAGTCAAGAGTTGGAATTGCGAGTATTGAAAACGATCAGGATAGAATATTGTAGCATCTATTTAGCATAGCATTTATATAGTTATTTAGATGTTGTGTAGCCTAGTTAGTTAGTAGCATAGTACAGTTAAGTTAGCGCAGATTTATCTGTGTTTAGTATAGTGGTCAGGATGGTAATCTAATAGAGGTGGACATGGGCTTCTCCACACAAATTGTGCTGAAAAGCGACGCAGTGCCTAACACTGCTCCTCTTCCCACCATTGCAGCGGCGTCTTGATGTGAATGATCATGTATATTTTAATCACAGTTTATGGTTTGGTTAGGCTAAAGTTAATCCTCTGGCGTCGTCAAACGTGCCGGTGCATTTTGCTGGATTTTTTCACCAAAATATCAATATGCCTACAGAGCGCGCGCTATTGACATCGACTCGACAAAACTCATCAGATGCCAATCGCGATGCGGGAGTTAAGACCGCAGTTTGAGCCAGAGGCTGTAATTGATATGGCCCTGTGTCAACAGACCTTCCTCCACTTCAGGTGAAGGTGAGGGAGGAAAGTCCTCGTCTTCAAATGACCGCTCTGTTGCAAAGGTACTTGCGTCACTGCACAGCAGCTGCGGGTCTCAGGTGCACGCCCCCCGCTCAGCCCCGCCTTCGGTTTGTCCCCTCTATATCCGCTGGGGTCTGCCCATTTTTTCAGCATTTTTCAATTATTGCCAGTGGGTGGAGTCAGGCTCTTTAAATGTACCACACTAACAGAGCAATCTCACCGGGGTTCTTTTTAAAGAGCACCTATCGTGGATTTTTGAAAATGACTGTTCATGTGGTGGGGAATATAGCTCTAAGGGAATTAAAACATCCTGCAAAGATTTATATCTGAAAGTGCACCGTATATAAAGTTATTGTCTTTCAAATGTGAGAGTCAACTCTGAGTCTATGAAATGAATTGTTTTTGAAACGAGTCATTAGCTGGTTCGTAGTGACGTAGATACATACTGGCCGCACCCAGTTACTGCGCGCGCAGACTGAAGTGTAAACTTGAAGTGTACACATTCAAATACTTCATCATAGCATCATGTCGAGAAGACGCTGTGTTCTACAATGCAAAGATAGTTCAGCCACTTTGTTTTCATTTACCAGGGACGAGCATGTGAAGAATCGGTGGTTAGTTCATATTTGCAACGATACCACAACAGTATAGCCCGATTGTGTTCTCATCATTTTATTGACGAATAACGTTAGTTCAAAAACATAAATTAATTCAAATGTGGATTCGCACGCGGTTGTTCCTGAAGGAGGACTCAGTAACTTACTTACCCATTCCAATAACCTCGTATTGTAGCGTCAGATTATGAGGAACGCTAAATAATCCATGTTCTTTTGATTTGAATCTGTGTTTTTTTTATGGATAACTGCCTTGACATTTTGCCACAATGCTGCCTGTCTGCGAGGAGTGTCGTAGCAAGCGCTTGTCAAAACCAAGTCTGTGACCTTCAGATTCTTTATATGTTCACATTAGCATCAGGCTGTTTTTCCAAAACTGGCCTAGCTGCTGAGCTAATGACTGCTAATGACTTCTTACTGAGCCCATGTGAACACACATTGGACCACTTTACAGCTGGGTGCAACTGGGCAAGATAGCAATTAGACTAAGTAAAATAACAGTTTAGTATTTTAAAAGAGTAATATTAAAAAGAAAACAACAATTGGATCATTATTGAATAGAAAATACAGTAAGAACAGTAACATTGTGAAATATTGTTACCGTTTTCTATTTAATATGTATTAGTGTATATTCACACTGCCAATCCAAATCCAATTACGTGTGTATCCGATTGGAATCTGATTTAAATCATTGACTGTCCACACTGTCTATTTTAACTGTTTTGATCTGATTTGTGTGCCCCATGTGTGGCGCTCTTTCGTTTTCTGGAATATGTGCATGAGTTTTTAGGCCAATGACGCAAACAACAACAACAACAACATGGAGGGGTTTGCAATACAGATGTTGTCTTATTTTCAACATGACAATATGTAGGCGCTGCGCTGGGACATAGAAACGTAAGAGGCTGGTATGAGCGGCTTTATTTCGTACTGTCCTCTCCGTCGGTTTCAAAACATGACTGTATTGTCAAAACATACTGTCATGTTGTGCTTGTCCAGCACTTTGCAAGAACACAACCTTTTTTCTGCAGCGACTTTCAGAATGTTTCCTATAACAATGTCTGACGTTTATGTTTTATGTGGAACATAAACAAGAGCGGTCAGACTGAAACAGATTTTTTTTTTTCACCCGCTAAATCTGATCGAATTCCAATCAGATTTGGACAAAAATCTGATTTTTAGAGACGAGGCTTGAGTCTCATATCAAAGCTGAATTTTCAGCATCATTACTCCAAAAAAAAAAACTTTTTATCAATGTTGAAAACAGTCGTGCTGCTTAACATTGTTGTAGAAGCTGTGATAGTTTATTTTTTCAGTATTCTTACATGAACAGAAAGTAAAAAAAAGTGTTGATTTGAAATATATGTATTTTTAAATATAAGTCTTTACTGTCACTTTTAATCAATTTAATGTGTCCTTGCTGAAATCAATCAAATTGTTTTCTTAAAAAAAATAAAAAAATAAACAGACTCAAACATGAATATTAAAATGTTTCTGATTTTTACAGTTTAGCTTAAAATAGTTTAAAGTGGAAATAATGCCTTTTTTAAGCTGTTTTTGTGAAAATAAATAATAAATATAAAAAGGTAAATGTTCTACCATTGTAATTAATTCTCTAAATATTGTGTAAACTGTCTATATACAGTGTAGTAAAAGATTAGATGCAACTTCCTGTGACATTTTTGTCCTCCGAGTGCTGTTTTGATTTGCCGAATACAGTAGGAGGAGCTGCCGGAGTGGCGGGTGGACGGGGATGATTTGTGAATTCGGGACATGTGGTCAGATGGCTTAAAATGCAGAGCCGCATGAAATAGGTCAAGTGCTGGTTATGTAATGAGCCACGCTAAATAAGAGTCCAGTGTAACCCCATCATCAACACAGCATACGTTACCCCAGGGCTCACTTATGAGGTGATGTCATTTGGGGTGACGCATAACAAACCTGTTGTGTTAAACTTGCCTGTAAATAATGACTTGCACAAGGTTAGTTGGAAAAGAACAGGCAGTCTTGGGGACATAAGCGAATATCAATCCGTAGTTTATTGTGCCGCTCCAGGCTTCCTTTTGGCCTGCGCTAAGCAGACTGGGACGCTCCCATCCTGGCCTCTCTCTCTTTTTCTCTCTCGGGTGATTCCACTGGCAAGGTCCTGTAGGCCTGATGGAAAACGCAAGATAAGGATCCGCTGAGGCCAGGAGAAACGGCCGTCCAGAATCTGGTGAGGGAAATTAAACCAATTGAGGAAGTGGCTATTTTTCTGGGCCCAACGTGAGTTATTGGACCAAGACAGGGGGTGTATATTTTTGTTCGGATGGAGAAGGGAGTTGAAACGAGCGAATATTGCTGAAAGAGCGCCGCTCGCATTCAGGCCCAGACAAAAGCTGGAAATGAAATAACTTCCTTTCCTCAGGAAAACACTGCAGCTCCTGACAGAATAATAGCATCGCAGGAGAGGGAGAGGGGGCCGACAACGCTCACTCACAAACACAGGAAACCGTCCGGCTGCCTGCTCAAGCTGTTAAAATCGCACGGACACACACACACACACACACACACCGACACATGGCACAGTGACAGTAAGAGGAGCCGGCTGAAAGTCCTTGGAATGGCAGGACATTTACCTTTGAGTCAATGATAAACAATTCATCTCTGACCTTCATAAATATTCACAGCTCTCCCTGGACCAACTCAAAAATCTGTCCCTTTACTACTATCTAATGTTAACCTCTCTTTTACCGTACAAATTTATTTTTTCAAGAGGCAGCTTTTACACTTGACAGAAGATTAATGAAATATTTTTAAGGCCAGTGTATAATATAATATATAATATGCACGTAAATAATATGTATTTGTAATGTAAAAGCAGTATTTTTATTCAAATCAAATAAAACCGGTATTACATGCACTGTAAAAGCCAATTAGTTCAGTTTACTTAATTTTATTATGCAAACTCATTGCCTTAATTTCATTAAGCATAACTTAATTGCATCAAGTTATTCTTACTTATTCCATTTAAGTTTTTGCCAACTCAATTCTGTCTGTGATCTGAGGAAGTCTCCCAGAGTGCATTGCGGCATGAATAAATAAATTGCTTTGTTTTTCTTTTTCTTTTTTTGGCTTTATTTTACCATTACAATTTTATTTGCTATTGTTATTGGGGTTATACTTACAAGAGACCACAAAAAATAATGTAACAGTCAATTAATTAAATCATTAAAAAATTGATATATATATATGTATAGACTCAAACCAGTCAAGTATGGTTTAAAAGGTTTTTCTGAGTAACGAAGGCATAACATGCAAACAGTACAGATTACTAAGATATTTTAAGTAAGTTCAACAAATTATTGGACATTAAGTAAAGTAAAAAAAAAAAAATCTACATTAAGTAAAGTAAAAAAAAAATCTAAGTAAGAACAATGTTAGAATTTACAGATGGATGCATTTACTGTATATTTGTTTGTTTGTCCAATTTGGTTGTATAAAAATTAGCACATAATAAATAAATGAAATACCTTGTAGTTATGTAGGTTTTGACATTTAAAAAAGTATAAAATCCGACTTTAACTAAGCATGAACACATTCAAAAAACCTTGAGCTTTTGAAGTAAATATATTGATTGGTTCAATTGTTTTGTTTCTTGAAAAAAAAAATAAAAAGGGGGGGGGGGGGGTTTCTTTCACTCAGTTCGCTGACTGGGAAACTGGAATGAAATTACCGAAACCAATCTTTTTGTATCCCTGTGCATAATTTGTGTTTCTGTGCGTGCTCGACTTCGAGAGACTTATATTTCGGCATTTCATTGCTGTGGATCTTTTTTCTTTAACCTTTGTGACCTCAACTGGGGCCTAGACCTTCTCAGTCAGGTCGCTATTAGGCAAATAAGGTCTGATAAATCTTTGGCACATCTTTAATGAGGACTCCTGAGCCGAGTGATGTTAATTAAGAGAGGTTAACCAAGATGTGAGTCGCTCTCTCCTCTCATATTTCACCCAGCTAATTTCTCCTCATCGCCCTGGCCTTGGTGATGTAATGCATTTATCTGGGCAAGAACACACCCTGTTCATCTTATCTCCAATGCTGCTCTTTTACAAAAAAAAAAACACACACAGATCTAAATCTTAAATTTCTTTGGGGTACAGCGAAAAATCTTTAAAAGCAATGTGTTCCACTTTCATTAATCTTTAGAAATTCCTTTATTAAAAATGTGTATTTAATATTTTATAAACAGCTGCGTATAGTGTCATTTGCTTGAGAATGTAAGTTTGCAAACAAGATTAAAAGGTTGAGTTTTAAAGCGTAAGAAGAAATACAGCTTTAATGATGAGTGAATGGGTTGAGGAATCCATCTTCTCTCTCTCTGTGTGTGTGTGTGTGCATAAGTGTGAGTCATGTAAGTGTTTAAATGCACGGCGCTTTCTTTCGGCATAGTCTTTAAAAGCTGTTTTCAATCAAGCAAATGATTCCTTTCTTGCAATATGTTAATGCAGGACTGATTTATCAGTGTAGTAAAAGTTAATTACCATATGTTTGTGACTGCTGTAAGATGATGTATTTAATGTTTATAAGTGGGATTATTAAAATGTCCTGACTCCTGATTACAGGAGACTCCATTCAAAAGACTACAGCTAATTATGTCTTTACATCACATATTTCAGTTCTGAACCGGACAAACGTTAAAACGTAGCACACGTTACATTAAATAAGCTAATTCCGTCTAGTTTTTGTAAAGCTGACATATAGTGACCTGCAATATATTTTTCTGTGAAATACAAACTTGGGTTCTTTGTGGAAAGTAGTTCACTGCCAAAAGTCATTTAGACAAATAATCTTCCTGAAATATTTCACCGTGAGAAGGGCCCTGGTGGATAATTTTAGCTCCGCTATCTGACTAACTCGCCTGTCTGTTCTTTTAGGTGGGTTTTTTTTTTTTGCTGGGAGTTTTAATTGCGGCTCTGTTTATGGACGCAAAGGTTGATTCTTGACCTGTGTGGGTTATCGTTTTCGCATAGCCGGTTTCCCCCCGTTCCAGCGAATCAATTGTCTGGTAATCTCCCACCTTAGCCTTCAATTGTGAGAAAACGTATCCATTACAATATACCTAGTTTAATCACTTGACCCCATACTGCTCTCTCTTATTGGAAGAAAGGAAAGGTTAGGAGACAGAGGGGCCATTCTAATATGAAGGAAGGTTCACACATTTTTCTCTGTAAACTACTTGGCTTACATTGTTGTAGGATGCATGTCTCCAGAGCCTGTCTAGTTTTTATGAGAACAAAATGCTTTGTTTAATGTGTGAAAAACACTAAATGGTGGCGTCTGATATGGGAAACACTGAATTGTAGCATTAGCTGAGAACTGAGCATTAAAAGATAATGATCATAATACTAAGTAAATAGTATTTTTTGTTCACAGCTCGACTGTATGCAGACTCCACGCAGCTGCTCTGTTATCGTAAGAAGATTTGTTGCATGTTCTGTTGAGCGCTGAAGATCACTGTATCAGTTGTACGACAGAATGTGGTTTGCAGTACAGTATCAGATATCACGGCCTGTCCTGTGAAACACAAGCCTCATACAGAGGACACATTGTGTTTCGGAGCAACCGAAGCACTAGAGCAGCTCCGGCGCTTTTGTGTCCGCACAAATTGCTGTGGTTCCTTGCACTTGTGCGTTTGTAGGCGTTTCGGACCCTGCGCTCCAATCCAACATGCGTGCGAACGATCCAAAAATTCAACAGCATGTCCGTTACTATGATTTGCTGACATTTTTTTTTGTATTCATGTTGTTTTATTTGCTTGTTCATATGTCTTTTTACATAGCTTAAGCTTCTTACTGACTCAGAGTGAATTGATAGATCTTCCTGATGATGTTTAGCTTTTTTGTTTGATTTATAATTTTGCATGCACAGAGAAAAGTGTCTGTATTACAGATGCAACTGAAAGCAGATTATTATTCAGATTATGTAGTTAGCAATGACATTCTTGGCTTTTACGACTTTAAAGAAGCCATTTAAGCTGGTTTATTATACAGTGTAACTAATCGAATTGCATTATGGAAATTAATTTTGTTTGTTTTCATTAATCAGCAGTATTTTGAAGTTTTTCAAAGAAAATCTGCATAAGCGTGATACCTTCTATACAATTACACGTGCTCACACATATGTGCATATTAATTATTTGAAAAGTAAATAGTAGTTTACATATAGTTTACATACTTAATGTTTTTGAAAGAAGTTTGATACACTGTAAAAAAAATATTTTCATGATTTGTAATCACAACATTTTTTTCTTTTGTCAAATCAACTTAATTTATGTAGTTTCTGATGTTTACATCAATCTTCTTCATTGTATTAACTCACTTTTTCAAGTTCAATGAACTTAAAATTTTAACGCCACCAGGTTACTTCATTTTTTTTGAGTTAAACCAACAATTTTTTTTTACAAAGCTGAATTTGGTCAAAAATACAACATTGTGTAATACAATTTGAAACTGTTTTCTTTTAATTTATTTTAGCGTAATTTATTCCTGAACTTTCATGATCCTTCAGAAATCATTCTAAGTTTGTGCTCAAGAAACTTTTTTTTTAATGATTTATCAATGTTAAAACACAATTGTGCTTCTTAATATCATTGTGGAAACTGTAATACTTTTTCTTTGATGAATACACATTTCAAACGAAACAGTATTTATTTAAAATATGTATTTTTTTTGTAATGAAGTAAAAGACTTAACAGTCACTTTTGATTAATTTAATGCATCCTTGTTAATAATAAAAAAACTAATGCGTCACTGTGCATTTAACTTGATAAAAGTGATCTCATTACGTAAGTTGACTTGTAACATGTTGCCCTAACACTGTCTGATGCCAATTAGATCTTTATTTAAAGCTATAAGTATCTATGGCAGCATCTTCCATGCATGGTGTTTCTTCCCTCAGCCTTTGCATTCAATCCCTTCATCGCTTTGCATCACGTAGGCGGTAGAATGATGAGCCGTTAACTTGGTTAAGAGGATCACTGGAAGCTTAAAGTGATCTATAAACTAAGGGATGCCAAGGTTCAGGCTTTGGTCAAGCCTTGCATATTTAAGTTGCCCTCCAAGAAAGGATGTGAATAAATTCTGTTGCCATTCTTAACCACTAACACAGGTTACACAGGTTATTTTGGAACCATATTCAACTATAAAACCCGCAAGATTCTACTCTGGTAAATGCTATGATTTCATATACACACCTTGAGACCACAGAATGATGAAACACACATGCAACGTGTTCCCACTTAAAGACTCAACCTATAAAGTCACTTGATTAGCTATTTCTGATATTTGTTCACGTCTGTGTTCTACTTTCTCCAGCATAATAAGAGATAGCCTTTATAGCCTACCTACTTCTAGCTAATTGTTTTTTAGAGTAACTCTACTGTAATCAGAACAATACGGAGCATGTAAATAGCTACCTTTGTTTTGATGTCCAAAAAATGTTATTACAGGAACAAATAATTCAAATATCTAACCAAGAATTGGATTTTTACTCCATTTCTAATTTCTCCTCCCAAAATGTAATATTTATAGACTAGTTTTATTTCAGTGTAAGTGTGCCACATGCAAAGTAGTGTTCATCCTCTATGGCTGAGACTTGATCTGTCTAATGAATAAATGTATATTTTATGCAAATCAGCCGTGCATTGAAGATTGATGATCTCAGCATATTCAGTGGTGCCGCTGGAAACCAATCAGACAACACGCTTTTAATAAGACACGCAGTGTTTTCCTTGAAGCCAAGGAAGGTGAAATACAGTTATATTGAACTGGCTTCAGGATGAATGATTTAGCATGTAATAAACGTGGAACAAACAGCTAAAAATGTCTCATGAAACCTTTTGGTACATGTTTTCACGAAGGAATCCTCCTGTGCTTTATTAAACAGGATATAAAGTATTTTGCTTTTTAGACTTCTTTATGACTCATTCACTTGAAGACTGTACTGTATATATTAAAATATTTGGTTATTTGAAGGGAATGCGGAGTAAAATCTTTTGATGCAAAGCTGCTGTTATGATGTTTTTAGCAGTTTAATTTACTAGCTGTCAAAAAGAATCTTTATTTTGTATGTATATGTTAGTGGTATATTAATAAGAGTGTCAAGATCATTAAATGATGAGTTTTCTTTTTTAGACTGAATAATCATTGTGTTTAAGTGATTAGGTTGTCAAAACATTTCAGGCCTATTTGAGCTACTAAATATGTTTGCCGGTAAATATACAGTGAGGTCTAAAATTCCACATTGAAAATCTGGTATTTTCTTTTTTGAAACCTCGAAATAAATGTAGATTTGAGTGAAAAAAGTTATTAATGTTAAAGTTAAATTTAACTTTGTTGTTTATTTATCTCTGGTGCTTTTAAATGTCTTATGCATCCTTGTATGGTGTCCTTGAGTGAAGAGAAAGGCACTTTTAAATTAAAAGTATTATTATTATTTATTATAATTTGTAACAACAATAATTAGAGAAAAAAAGAAGGAATTTCTTGATTTTAATTGAGTCTTTGAGTTTTCAGTTTATGAATGAACAGAACATTCTAACACACCTCTCATTAAATAAATTGCTATAAGCTTGGTGCTTTGTTACTGTTGATATGGATATGAACATCAGTAGCTATACTGAAAAACAGTATGCCTACAACTCACCGAAATCCATATCATGTCTCAATCCGTTTCATCCATGAAAACCGTCAATAAAAGAGCTTGTGAACAATATGCCACGTACCTGTATAATGTTGCATTACCTCAGTAAAGCCATTCAGTCACCATAAATTCAGCTATAATGAACTCTAGAGAAGAGAATGTTGCTAAATATAGACTATGCACCACCATTTTACAATATTTAATGTATATTTGAATAAATCTGTCAAGATTTTATGACATCCATAAAAGTAGAAACATAATTATGTAATTATAAAGTTAGTATTTTAAAATTAGTATTATAAAAGTTAATTTCACCTTAAATCTTATTGTAATGTAGTTTCAACAGTTTACAGTAATAGTTTAGTTTTTTCCCCCTTTCCTGTATACTGTACCTACACTCACCTAAAGGATTATTAGGAACACCATACTAATTCTGTGTTTGACCCCCTTTCACCTTCAGAACTGCCTTAATTCTACGTGGCGTTGATTCAACAAGGTGCTGAAAGCATTCTTTAGAAATGTTGACCCATATTGATAGGATAACATCTTGCAGTTGATGGAGATTTGTGGGATGCACATCCATGGCACGAAGCTCCCGTTCCACCACATCCCAAAGATGCTCTATTGGGTTGAGAATTGGTGACTGTGGGGGCCATTTTAGTACAGTGAGTGACTCATTGTCATGTTCAAGAAACCAATTTAAAGTAATTTGAGCTTTCTGACATGGTGCATTATCCTGCTGGAAGTAGCCATCTGAGGATGGGTACATGGTGGCCATAAATGGATGGACATGATCAGAAACAATGCTCAGGTAGGCCGTGGCATTTAAACGATGCCCAATTGGCACTAAGGGGCCTAAAGTGTTCCAAGAAAACATCCCCCACACCATTACACCACCACCACCACCAGCCTGCACAGTGGTAACAAGGCATGATGGATCCATGTTCTCATTCTGTTTACGCCAAATTCTGACTCTACCATCTGAATGTCTCAACAGAAATCGAGACTCATCAGACCAGGCAACATTTTTCCAGTCTTCAACTGCCCAATTTTGGTGAGCTCTTGCAAATTGTAGCCTCTTTTTCCTATTTGTAGTGGAGATGAGTGGTACCCGGTGGGGTCTTCTGCTGTTGTAGCCCATCCGCCTCAAGGTTGTGCGTGTTGTGGCTTCACAAATGCTTTACTACATACCTCGGTTGTAACGAGTGGTTGTTTCAGTCAAAGTTGTTCTTCTATCAGCTTGAATCAGTCGGCCCATTCACCTCTGACCTCCAGCATCAACAAGGTATTTTCGCCCACAGGACTGCCGCATACTGGATGTTTTTCCCTTTTCACACCATTCGTTGTAAACCCTAGAAATGGGGACTTTAAAAAAGACAGTCAGGTAATGTCGTCTTTCAACAGATGTTTGTTTGTGTGTGTAACAGAGGAATTCCTGGTGCTGGTTTGACTCCTTTACACATTTTATAAGCTCTTTGTGAGTTCTCAGCTGGTAAAAATACCATCATACATTTGTACATTCAACAAGCCTACATTTAGCCCAGCACACAACGTTGGTGTGATCTGCCATCATAAAAGGAAGGGTTTTATATATATATATATATATATATATATACAGTATATATTTAGGTTCAATATTAAAAGTGACACTGTGAACTCAAAGTTAACCAAGACTAAATAATAATTTTCTATAATTTTCTTTTTTGGTACGTACAGTACCATGAGAACTGAACAAGTGTGAACACTTGCTTAGACTCCACTGTATGTTGTGAATATATATATATATATATATATATATATATATATATAAATATATATGTGTATATTATTAGCCTGCCTCAAAGCCTGCCAAAGTATATTTTACCATATTCTGAAATCTCCAACAGATTATGGCTAAATGGAGAGCACATTGATCCGAATGCGGTCTCACACCATTAAGATTGTAATACTGTTGGTCAGCATACCCACAGGTACAAAGAATGAAGTCAATGAGAAAAGAGAACATGAAACCTCTATTTAGTGGGCTTAAATCTTTTCCAAAGGTCTCTCTGCTTAGCACCACGATGTGCTATTACAGCGGATGAGCTGCTAATTGCGAGCTGAATTATTGCTATTGATCTCAGCTCAGCCAGAGCCAAACAAACAAGGGTCTGAAATGTTAAAGGGGAGGGAAGTCTAAGAAATATGAGAGGTGACATTTCTGTTCAAACACGTATTTCCTTCGGTATTTGGCAGTCGTGTGGAGCAACAACCACCTTTCTATTGCTATTTGCATCGTTATAAGGCCATAAGGCCAATGTTGGCTGTGTCATGCAGTTTCGTAGGTTGTAACTGGTTTATATTGTCAAGTTGCGAACATCTAGAGTATTTTCATAGTAATTATCACCTATCCATTGGTTTTGAATTTTGACGTTGTACAGCTAATTTTGATTAAAAAAAATCCCATGATGATCTAATAATGATGCAACACATGCTAATATTTTTAAAGGACTCCAACTAATAATGATGCAACACATGCTAATATTTTCAAAGGACTCCAACTTGGCTTACATAGTGACATTAAATATTCTATCATATTAGTTAAATACAACACAATAATAATTCACAGTCATGAACATCACAGTAATACTGTATCTCTGTTTACTTTTTATCCATTAGATCAAACAGATTTGTCAGATACAATACTACACCGTATTTATTTATTTATTTGTTTTTTTAAATTTTGTTATTTTAACAGTATAAGGTACACACGTTTTGTTTATGAATAGACAATCTAGATGACCAATTACATTTGCTAAAATTTCCGGTGTACAAAAGAACTTGCGTTATTAAATCACAAATTCAATTTATGACTTATCCTTCCATTTCTATATGAGTGAACGAGAAGTAATATGGTATTGATTTATTTATTTATTTTTTAAAGCTGGTAACTGCACATTGCTTGATAACATTGGTGGCAATAGTCTTTACGATCAACTTGGGCTCACAATGCTTTTGGGTAATGCAGCTCAGATCTGACATATAGTTTCTGATGTGTCATTTTCCATATCAGTCCCTCCAGAAAAACGCGATTATGCGATCGCTGAATTCAATGCAAAATCAGCCAAAGTCCGCATATTTTTGCGGGGGCCGCATTTTTTTAAATACGCCGCACTTTCGCCGCATAAATTGCCGATTTCCGTGCAAAATATGCGGGGTTTGCATGATTTCATAATCCTCGCATTTTCGTTGCAAAAAAAGTCACATGTATCTTAGCAGAAAGTTGAAAAATGTTGCGTTTGCTTCACACAAGAGCAGCCATTTCCCCCTGTGTCCATGGGAACGTTATGAAGTGACACAATTACGCGACACCAGACAGACTCACGGAGGCGATTGACATCTCATAAATCGAACTCGTATAACTGTCTGTCACACGTTCTACCGTCACGTCGTTACTTAATAAACAACATAAGATAAAAGAAGTAGCATCAAACAGAAATTACCCGCACACATGGGCTGTTCGAGGCGCACATATAATATAACACTGCAGACAGTTCAACAGGGAGCGCGCAGCTCTTAAAGGGGCCACACCTTATTTACTCGTTACAGTCTGAAATAAAACAAGATGAGAAATTAAATATTCCCAGCACTTTCTATGATGTAGTATGCTTGTTTATCAAAGGAAGTAATACGAAATGACTCTTACATTAGCCTAGTGAGAACAGGATGTTGGGAATCACTTTTTTTCTCTTTTTCATCAAACTGCAATTTTTGCAAGTTCCCTCAATTTCATCGCATAAAATTGCATAAATATCCCGCATATTCCATAGCATTTTTAAGAAAACGGGCCGCGTAATCAATCAAAAAAACTCCACGTTTTTCTAGAAAGGACTGAATACTATTATGGTAAATGTTATATATAAATCGCAAATTTTTTCACACATTTTTGGAAATTACCACCACAAAATCAGTCATTTTGATCGCAAAAATCACAAAAAAAAAATCGTGAAATCCTGGAGGGACTGCCATATTGACAGTTTTGAACGTTACATACTACTTGTAATACTACTTTTTAAAAACGCAGTGTATGCGCACTTACGTAGTATTCAATATATACTGCTTTTTCCCTCTCTCTCTCTATATATATATATTTTAAATACAGCCTAAACTAGGACATCTGTATTAAATGTCCTAACCTTTTGCCATAGGGCTTCCAATTAGCCATATACAATACCTGGTTTATTAATCCATAAAGGGATTCTTTCTTTTAAATGCATGTAGTGCCCAGTCAAGCTTGGGAACACCTAGGGGTAAAGTATTTCATAATGAAGACCTTTTATACTGGTTTCTAATTGTGATGTGTTCAGAGCAGACATTGTCCATTTTCTTTCTACTGTCCCTAAGAGAATTAAATTAAATGGTTTGATGGTTGACAAATCAGTCGGAGAGATACAATATATATATATATATATATATATATATATATATATATATATATATATATATATATATATATATGTTAGATCCTATAATCCCCAAAGGGCAGAATATTTTATTCTGGGATTGTTGACTGAAAACATAATGGCATTGCAGAAAAAATAGATGCACATTTGTTTTCATTTGTATTATTCCAAAGTATATTAGTGGTTTTTGACTGAGTTGACTGAAAACTCGTCATTAATGGCATTACAGAACAATGTTTGCAATATATTGCATATATATATATAAATATAACATCTCTTGGAAATCATCAATCTACTGTATCTAGCAGCACAAAAAGGTCCTTTTATGCTGTATAAGAAACCACTCCTATATTATAACCTTACCCAGTTTGATGACAAGGTTAGCTTAACATGCTCTGTTTGTTGTGAACAGCATGTGTAGCTTCCCAAGATAATATCAAACACGTGCCAAGAGAGAGGTCGTTTGACCTTTGGCAAATTGTGCTTTACAGCACTTAAGATCTCTCAGTGATACAAAGTGAGTTAATGAGGATGTGGTCTCACGGTTTCTACACCTCGTCCCTTAAACCACTCCTCTCCAATCTTTCCCCTGTTCTTTTTTTGTCCTCTCAAGCCAGAGACAAATCCCCATGCCTTGCCTGCTGCTTTTATTAAATTCTCCTCAATAAAAAAGCTTAGACAGGATTTATTAGGTACTCAGCACAGACGTTTAGTATTTCCCCCCAGTTATTAAGTGAAAATCAATAGAAAGCAAAGAAAATGGAAGTCATACAAGTGTTGTCGCCCTGATATTATGTCGGCTGTCGGGTTAGATTCATGACAGGGCCACAGAGCGCTTGTGAGGTGGACTTTCTGCTTACATTGCAAGACCTAAAGTGGAGGTTATTCATTAGAGTAAGCCAGCGGTCAGATACATTTCCAGGCCATTTCACTCATCTATCTTTGAGAGGCCAGTATGGAGTGGGGAAGGATGCTGATATACCCTGATAGAGATGTCAGGTTTTATGCACCAATCCTCCGATTTATCGTTATTTTGTTCCCAGGACCTCTTTAACAGCCCACGAGCTCCTAAAATGAGGTGTAAACTCTAGATGTGGCCATATGTTCTCGCTGTATTTGTCACAGGCAGACCGTAATTGATACTTTTCCTATTAAATCCTTTTTGAAAATGGAATACAATTAGATAAATGTTTTGCTGCGCACTAATTTGCCATACATTTCTACTTACGAAGAGTAGGGCACGTCGCATGTGTTTAACAAATGCAAAATAGCTTCAAGTGGTGTATTTAAGAAAAATACATATTTAGGAGGGGATTTTATGGCTTAAAATGGTTGATTTAACAGCTAGCTGCTACAGTATGTCGTTCATTTGCACATTGGAAAGCGCAAAGAACGGCTCCTCCGTTTAAGTAGCACTTTGTGCCAATGAAATTTATCACACGGAGACAAAGCTTTTGTCTCTGTATGTTAGCTCCTTTAGTCAAAGTGAGTATAGTTAATATACATTCAAGAGAGTGGAGAAAACCTGTGAAATAAAGAACTTAACCGGCACACTAATTTAATTACTCTTAAGACCTCCATGACAGTAATGTAAATATTCTAACGCCTGGACCCGAGACACTCGGAGTAATTACTTAAAGCTTTCCCTCAGATCTCTCCCGACTTTTTTATTATCCAAAAGCTTTTTAACATTAGCACTGTCTTCCTGACAAATTAAATGAAATTTCATTACTCAAGCCATCCTAATGGCATGAAACTGTCTGCCGTGGTGTGGCGGCCCTCCTTGCCGACTACCCGAGCAGATTAATCAAATAGTCAGCTTCAGAGTCAAACTGAAGAGAGCATCGATCCGAAGGTCTGGGTGCATTGAAGGATTCAAGGGAAGGGAAGATTTGAACTTTGAATGAGAGACACCCACTAACTATCGATCTCCATATGTTAAATACAGAGACAATTTCGGGACAATTATTTAGTGACAGACTGGAACCCAAAAGGTGGGGCCGAGCTTTATCATTCAAAGTAAGCCAATTATGTAAAGGATAAATGTAGGGCTTTTAATCCATAAATGAGATATGATATGATTCAAAGTATGCTAAATATGCAAAGTGTAAATTAGGGCTATTAAAACATTATTGCATTACATTGCATTGCATACCCAGTAACTGAATGTAATCTGGATTACATAATCAGATTACAAAAATGAAATACTTGTAATTAGATTATATAACTTTTTAAAATACTCATAATCAGACTACAGTTACATTTATATTGATTACATGATTACTTAATATTCACAATACGGCAGTCAATTATTCATAATTCATTGATTTTCACAAATTCGTCTTTTTATCTTTTAAATGTTCCTTTCTAAAACAGCATATTGCTTATATATGTTCAGAAAGTCATCCAGTTTTGTGGAATTGCACAAGTCAGAAGCCACAGGGCATACTTATATATGTGTGTTTAATATTTTGTTTTATTTAGTTTTGTTTTAAAATTGGACATTTTTATGGTTTAATGAAATATTACCTTTTCATTAATTGACCAACCGGCTGCAGTTTCTTCACAAACCCCAGTTTGTTAAAAGTGTTAAAGGGATAGTTCACCCCAAAAGGAAAATTATGTCACTAATTATTCACCCTCATGTTGTTCCAACCCCGTAAGACTTTCGTTCATCTTCGGAACACAAATTAAGATATTTTTTATTAAATCTGAGAGCTGGATCACGACTCCATAGACCTCTAAGAATTGAAACTTGCCGGCCCAAAAGTTATTGAAGACAACGTTAAAATAGTCCAAAGTGACTACAGTGGCTCAATCTCAAATTCCATGTTTAGATACTGTATAATCTCAGAATTGTGAGCCTTTTTTAAAAAAAATGCTTCAATAGATAAATGATTTAGTTCAAAATTAATCAAAAGTAGTCAAATTAAGTTACTAACTACAATTTGTATTCAGTAACAGACTACAATTTGTAAGTAATCTACCCAGCACTGAATCTATTATATTATATTATATTATATTATATTATATTATATTATATTATATTATATTATATTATATTATATTATATTATATTATATGTAAGCAATATGTGCTGTATCGTGAATAAGTAACGGCTGAAGGGTGTTTTTAGGCACAACACGAAGCGGAGTTATTCACAAAACATTACAAAACTTACCTCGAGTACCTTATTGCTTTTATAAAATGGTTACCACACAATAAAAATATTAATATATAATATTATTATATATAATATTATATAGTAAATATATATATATATATATATATATATATTAGTGCAACTTTCATGAAGTAGAATCACTAAAAGCTTTCCTTCCGCTAGAAAAAAAAATAGTCCCTGACCGTGAACAGCAACAACGTTCCAATGTGTAATATGCATAAAAACAACATAGGAACCGCAGTGTTGCGCAGTGATACATAGAACCGTTGGGTGAAGCGGTCATAGTCGTGTTTTATCATGAATAAAGCACAGCCATTGACCAATCAGAATCAAGGATTGGAACTAACCGTAGATTTATAACCGTCCTATATTTTATTATATTACATATGATTTTTCATCTTAAATTATATTATATAATATTATACGTGAATACATGCGGCTCTGTTCTGATCTTCTTTCATGTTGTGATTTTACACAAGAAGGCTGTAAATCCGTACATATTAATTGATAGCTTTCTTGTGTGAGCAGATCAGTTGGGTTGTCTATATGGTCAATACCTTATACTGTACAATCATAAGCCGTCGAAATATTTTGTTATATGCGAAATGCCATTCACAAAAGTGATTATGCTCATTTCATATTATAAGAGAAGAAACATGGGGGGGAGGTGAACTTATCTCGAATGGAACTGTGTTTTGCCATTAGTTGAAGATGTTTAACACCTTTAGGTTTTGTGGGGGTTAAGCTGCTTGGCCTTTGGTCTCTCTGGGGTAAGGTCCTGCCAAAGGCCCTCTCCCCCTTCGTGCGGCCCTTCGGGGACTTTCAATCCGATTGCTGGCCCGCAATGGATGCAGATCTCAAGGTTACACCTGAGTGTTCAAGGGCAGGTCCAAGTGTAATCGGCACTTAGATCATAGATTAATCTTATTTGCTATCTATTAGGCTTGATTCTAGCTTCCCTCGCTCCCCCTCCTAAAGCCAGGATTACGGTGATAGTTTAAGATAATGGATTCTTATGGAAGGGGAGGTCAAGAAGGCTTCGTGTTTCAGAAGCAACAGATAATATGATTAATCTAAAAGCCTCTTTCAAAGGGGGTCCCACCTTCACAGGCCTAATTGCCAAAGAGGGATGGAGGAGAGAATAAATCTGCAATGTTGCCCGCAAACCCGCTGGATGAGGCGCTTTAAATTCTACTAGAGTGTTTCATTAATTAGGACTTTATTGTATAACCCATGTGTGGGTGATGACAAAGACTTTTTTTGATATCTGAATGCGTTCTTCATCCACTTATTTTCCATTACGGATAATCCATGGAGACAGATCCTTCCATACGAGACAGATTCCTTGACTGGTTGTGGGTAATTTTCATTTAACCTCCCGCAAAAAGAAAATGTTGCGACCTGGTTGCAGGCAGCAAACAGCAAATAAAGGACTATGTGTAGATGAATATTGACATTATTAAGGGCTTTTTATGTGGGTGCCATTGACATTTCCTTAATACAACAAAACAATAGCAGACATGCTTTGATGGAGAGCTTTCATTACTATATTTACTCTGGTCTCAAAATTCACTATTAACATTTATCCAATACGTGGCTTGGGGAAATGCAATGCGTAATCATTTCACTGAGATACTCAAAGGTTATGTCAAGTCGCATGGATTCCCTCCGCCACGGCTTAACTCCGGGGGGGAAAAATCCTGTTCTTTCTGTGATTTTCTATAGGTAGCCACTAGCCAAACTGATAAAAGATAAATAGTGATAAAAATATCCTAATGTGACAGCCCAGCAGATAACCTCAGAAGACACATCGGTTATCGGAGCCAGTCATCAGCAAGTGAATATTTATCACAAAGAACAGACTCATCGCGGCATCACCGCCTGCATGTTTACTAGCTAATACAAGTGGGAGACATGTAATCTTTTCAGGATAGAACAATTCCTGCTTCAATCTTACAGAAATACAGGGGCAAATACATGTAAGCACAGTACACACAAACAAGAATACACATCAAATGATAATACATTATATTCCGCTGTCTGTATTTATTGTCTTTTCACTGTGACGATGTATGTGTGTGTATATATATATATATATATATAATGAATACTATATATAACTGAGAACAAAACCTACTCATCAGGCATTAGACAATCAAATTGGTGAAATTCTCTCTTATAAGCATGATAAGGTGTATATATGCATATTTACGAGAGGCTGTTTATAACTGGTATTTTGAAAGAAATTCTTTTTTTTTTTTTTTAACCAGAAGGTCACCTATAAATAATACATAAGTATAATCTATTATTAAACTATTGGGAAATACCTAAAAAAAAAAAAAACATATTCCTAAAATATCTTTACTATAAAGTGGGAATGATGTATATCAGATCATGTGCGTGCCTTATTTAATGTTTCCCACACCATTTTATAGAGAGGGGTGAACAATCAAAATATAGACAATCTTTTATTCTGTCAAATCAGTAAGCAGCTCAATCATAAATGACTGACAAATCCAGGGAATTGAAAAGGTCTCAGAGTGTGCCCTCATAGGCAGTAGAGCTTTTTCTTGTCAAACATAAACCAAATTAATGTTAGACCTTGTGGTGCCTTTAATATGAGGGCTTTATATAGTCATAAGATGGGAGGGAAATAGCATGGAGGGCTATCGCTCTGAGATTTACTATAGGTTAAATGACAGGGCTTTTCAAATCACCACTGACATGCTGTTTGTAACGCATGACATACAGTGAGTGGAATAGCAGTATAAGAGTATGTTATAGCACTAAGATTAAAAACAAATTGGTTGAATTACAATTATAGTACCTTTTTGGTTCAAGAGCCTTATCTCATTTTAAAACTTTTGAAAAAAGGTGTGATTAATCGAGAAAACTGATTAATCGTGATTAATGACAGATTGTAATAATGTCACATTGGATTTCCAAAAAAATATTGTTGGTGTAACTTAAAAATAAAGTAACGTGGTTGCCTTAAAATTTTAAGTTCATTGAAATGGAAAAATTTAGTTAATGTAATGAAGGAGATTGATTTAATCATCAGAAACTCAAAATATTATGTTATCTGAACTACATAAATTATTTAAGTTGATTTGACAAAAGAAAACCTTTTTTTTCAGTGTAGAAACAACTTATTTATTTTTTCTAATGAAGCTCCATAAAAGAGGTCTATGTGACTCTTGAAGTCTATCTATGAAGTCTTCTGAAGTCATGAGATGGCTTTTGTGCGAGGAACTCACTGATTTAAGGTGTTTTTCCCTAAATCCTTTCTATCTGTGCTTTAAGGGAAGTTTTCATGTCTCTTCATAAATTAATCTTTTCTTTTAAGTTGGATTTTTTTGGTTGACAAACCAGTGTAAATGATTCGTTCTCATATTGAACTGATTCAGCTCTTGAGTTCAACTTTAGTGATCCAATTCGCTGGATTGGAAGATTATCAGTGAATAATGACTTTGAATTTCATTATAGCAGATATGGATCACTTGTATTGTGTTAAATTCCCCACTCATTGTTATTACACAAGAAAATGGTATATTATTAAAATTGAAAAAAAAAAAATAAAGTCGTAGACATTTGGAACAAGTGAGTGAATAAATAATGACAGAATTTTTATTTTTGGGTGAACTATCCATTTAAAGCCATGGAGTCAAACTGTTTTCCTCCACAAATGGTGCATTTTCCCTTCGCTTCCATAAATCACACTACAGAACATGAGGAGTACCTGCAATGATGCAGCTCGCACATGAACAAGAGATGGAAATACATCACAACTATAGGTCTTGCCCTTGAGGTTTGCTATGAGGTTGACTTCTGTGAATTGACATCTATGATCAATTTAGTAAGAAAGTTTCTGCAAAGCCAGCATTTTCTTTTTTACACCAAGTCAAGGAAAATGCAATGCTTTTGATATTGCATATCAGACGATGAAACGTGTGAGGGTGCGGGACATGTCCAGACATTCAATTTCAAAGCATTGTATACTTCAACCCGGTTGACATATTCTATTATTCTAAGCCCTCATCAGGCCATCAAGCCACACTGGAAGACATCTTCACTATGATCCATGGTTGCAATATGGAAGGATAACCTTGGCCCACCAGGCTATTCTTTGATATTAGTACTTTATAATAATTTGCGCCAGCGTTTATGTTGCAGGTTCAACAGTTCAAACGTCTCCAAAAAAGAGAGTGATTTGGTAAAATATATGTTCGCTTGAAAACATATTTTAACCCTGAGAATATGCACACAATTACTGCATATTTTATAGGAGATGTATTTATCCTTGGGGACGCCCATTTGTATCATGTACTGAGCACTATTTTACTATTAAATCATCAAAAATGGCCAAATGGGAAAATTCATATATTACTTCAATGTGTAAGCTTCCTTTTTGTGGACTGTGGGAACAAAAACCACAATTCAAACCATGTTAAGATAACACACTGTGTGAAGGCTATATATTTTAGTTAGTTTGTTTATTTATTTATTATAAACATACATTTTGCAATATAATTAAATCTTATATATGGAATTAAATATTTTAAATAATATGTAATTTAACAATTATATATTATGCTACATTTATATCATTTTTGTTGACTTATTATATTACCAATTTATAATAATCAATTTAAAAAGTCTTAAAATCATTTTAATAAGTAAGATTTATATATGTGAAGTGAATGCATGCAAGTATATATTGTTCTAGATCTGTGAAGATTTATCTATATTTTCAGAGGCCTTTCTCATATTGCTTATCTATTTTTCTCACTGATAATTGATAGATGCATCAGTTATCATATTCAATTGCTTTACAAGGAATGGTTTGGAATTGAATAGCTCAAAGATATTAGATTTAGCAGCAACCTCACCGCTTGTTAGCATATTCATTTACCTATGGGAGTCCCATTACGTTTTGTTAATACATACTGCTTTAGTCATCCCAGCTCCCACAAATTGCATTAATGTTTCTGCGTTATGTAGCCACAGAGCACAATAATTTGATTGAGTGCCTATGTTTGATATAATTAGATTATCGCTTGAGAGCGGGGTAATTGTCATGCCTTGTCGCAAGCAGATCACTGTTAAAAGAAGGTAAATAAGCCATATATTACTGTCTTAGCCTTTTAGTGTTGCAATGGTGACACTCTAGTGTTACTTAGAGCTGACTGTATGTCTTCATCTCCTTGTTAACACGTTGTGCGTTGTAAAAAGATTAAAAAATGTGAAGAAAAGAGAGGACTTTTATTCACACAATGTGGCCCCTTTCTCACTCTCACTGCAGAGGGAGATATGACTGTTGAAAGCGAAATATGTGATGTGTAAATTTGAAGTCGTTCAAAAAAAGGAAAAAATCAATTAAGCAGATATGATTGTCAGGTGAGCTCTTATCATCAACAGTTAACTGCGTTGTTAAGAAAAAAGGACATAACCTTTGCAAAGGTAAAACTAGGCCTCATTTCCATCAGCACCTGACTCTGTCACACTGCTGCTCTCATTAAAACCTGTCAGTCATCCCCCCCCCCCATAACACACACAGCCTGGCACCATCAATGTAATTTATCAATGTCAAAACTGCCACAGGCTAATGTGAAATAAAGTTTCACACATGAGGAAAATGGACAATTACTAGATGCACACTTCGGATGCAAAATAACAAGACAGTTGGTTGATGTGTTATGGGTTATGTAACAGTTGTGGGCGTCATTGTACGAGAGACAATTGAACGTTACTATATATATATATATATACGCATACACACACATATCCAGAAAATGTGATATAGCACGAATGATTCACAGGTGGAGGCCAATCAGGAGGCAGCGGTTGTTCCAAAAATATCTTCGTTTCCAAACCAAGGTCACTTGGGGGAATATCAGACATGCCTTTAAATATATTAACCGCGAGTTTAGGGAAAATACACGAAACGCTATGCTTTGCCGAAGTTGAGCCGCAAGGGATGAATCTTTAAAGCTGGTCATTACAGCGGCTTGGATTCCTCACAGCTCCTTGCGTAGTGTCACACAATCACCAGGGCAGAATGAAGGCTGAATATGCTAATGACTCTAATTGGACTACTAATAGAGCATGTCTCTGTAGTTTTTAAGCTTGCGGATGGCTGTGTAATCAGAGCAGACAGTCGTTAAGAGAATGAAGAGGCAACTAGCAATGTCAGGAGAGGGCCTGGCGGTTCCAGCTGACACTACCCCAATCTTCCAGGACCCATTAAATGGCTGTTTCAACGCATTACCTACCATAACATCCTTGAATATCACTGATTTTATTTGCAGTATCAAACATTTCATTTCACGCGCCATTAATGGAAAAGTGCTGAGGTTCTAATGCTGCCAAAACATTTAGTAACTACCTGGACTCTGAGAAACCAATTAACTCCTGAGACAATATGGCCAGTTACACGCAAAAATAGGTAGGTCCACCATGGCTCCCCTCATTGAGTTGCTGCTTCAAATGGCAAAACAGTCAAACAAAAAAAGGGCAGGACAATATTGATTGTTGTTTTCCCCACTATTCTCACCTGATGAAGTTTCTGTTCCTTGCCACTGTTGCCTTTGGATGGCCCAGTTGGGGTTTAAAAGAGGATATTTCCTTAGTGTATGATGTTGCTGTTTGAGCTTGAAAACAAATGATGCAAAGTTACAAAGCCAAACTTTTTTAGAACAGCGAGGAATGGTTCCTGTTGTATGTCCACTTGAGCTTGGTTCAACACAGCACGGTTACAAACCGTTCTCAGCCACGGAACCATGCTGGAAGAATGTGTAGTGACGTCACCACTCAGGATTGGTCGCTTGTCTGTTGCCTGGCTACCAGTTTCTCTGTAGCTGGCCAAACACACTTTTTGATTGAAGTAAACACAAGTTAATAATAAACTGTAAAGAAATATCTGATCATCCTCTTTAAAAGTCGCTGTTTGCATCTTATGTTGTCTATAATCTCCAGGAAGATGAAATTCACGGTAATGGTAAGGGTACTTTTCCGAAACTTTCTCAAAATGGCTGACCAATCAGAGCCCGTCGCACTTTTTGGAAGAATGGCCATTTGAACATTCAAGCATACAAACCTATTCTAGAAGACCCCAAAAACAAAATCAAATCTTTGTAAAAGGGCATAATATGGGCTCTTTAATATTTAGGTGTAATATCAATTTGACTATTTTGCAATATCGACACTGTTAGGGCCTGTTCACATATTGCGTCTTTTGCGCGCTCAAGTTCGTTATTTCAAATGTAGGCGCTATGCATGCTCATAATGGAAGCGAAGCGTTCACGGTGCGACGCACTCGTTTTTTTCCAAGCGCGTCCGCGCCGCATTGAGATAAAAACATTTCAAAACTTTTCAGAATGCCTCAAGCGCTCCATAAGCGACCAGTAGGTCACGTTACAAGGACCAACTGGAGCGCAACCGCCCTAGCGCTTTGGAAAAAGGAGAATGCGGCGCGCCCAGCGTTTTCTACGCGTTTTTAGGCGCTATATGTGAATCCGGCCTTATTGAACTGAATTGAAACAACACTGATTTAATAACACTTGCCTCCTCTAGACCTTCTTATTGCTCAATTAAGCTTGTTTCATAATTTGACTTGAGCTGAATAATGACATGTGTCTTCTGTAGAGCTGCTTTATGGTTGAACTGAGTTTGCTTTATAACTATTGAATTTTCAACATTAACACTAGTTTTGAACTAAATTGAATCAACATTGAACTAATTCGAGCTGATTGAAGACACTATTGACACTATTAGAGCTCCTTTAAAGCTGAAATTGAATTTGTTTCATAAATAAGAACTTGGCAACAATACTGTTATTTTATTGTCTATTATTGGGAAACTGCTTTTGAATTGTATAAAGCACTACACAAGTAATTGTGAGCTAAAAAAATGGCCCTCTTTAGTCTTTAAAAATCTTTGCTTGGCACTACAAAATGGATAGCAGAGCTATATTCAGTGCTATTCTTTGTCGCCATTGATTGTGCTAGACACATTTCAAAGGTCAATTTGGGTCACCCATGCTGGCTTTGTTAATGTCGATCTAAATTGGCGGTTAAATTGGTCAAATCTCCGTATCCCAGGATTTCTTATTACCATTAGGATCTTTTCTTTTTATTTCATCACATTAAAATTATCCATTTGCCCTGCTTAAAAGAACGAAGGATGAAGTAATTCCATTTTGCAGCTTTAAAGTCACTGCTAACTACCAGAAACACTTAATGAAAAGACTCTTGGCTACAGAATGAAGTGATGAGGAGATCACCATTACCCATCCCTTCTCTGACCCCTGATGTAGTTATGCCCAACAGAAAATTCAAGTGGCACTTCAAGAGATGGGAAATAAGCAGACCTCCCTCAAATCAATTACTTTAGTGTGTGTGTGTGGTTCAGGTATTTCCTACATTGTGGGGACCCCAAATATCCCAACAAGGATGGTAATACCATTTTTTTTTTTTTTTGGATCGTGTGGCAAAATTTGTCTCCATGAGAAAAACAGCTTACCAAACATGCTAAATGATTACTACTGTAAAAATGCAGAAAGTTTGCCGTGATTGGTTTAGGGTAAAGAATATACAGTTTGTACAGTATGGAAAGTCCCTATAAAACATGGAAACCCTGTGTGCTTAATTAGAGAGAGAGAGAGAGAGAGAGAGAGAGAGAGAGAGAGAGAGAGAGAGAGAGAGAGAGAGAGAGACTGACTCTAAATGTCAGGGGGTTTTGTGCATGAGTTTATGAGAATTTTATTTATGTTTGAAGTGAATGTTTGCTTAAGCCACTTTATTTACCTTATTTCTCAATAAAAGCTTATAAATGATTGGATTTTATATGATCTTTTAAATGAGTCTGTTAAACAACAGATTGTTATAGATCTGTAATTTTACTGTAGATAAAAATTCAAATTAATTGACTCAGTGAAAAAAACTCGGCACTATTTTATTCATTTTCAGGACAAAAATGTTTGTTTTTCTTCAATGGGGCTGTAAGGTTCATTGAGTGTGTATACACCACAGCCTAAAACCTAATAGTTAGTGGTCATGGATAAGGTCTGTTTGCCTCAGTGATGTAATCCGGCATGTACAACCAGCCCTCATCGGTGTTTACAACACAGCTTCTCTGTCTTTGTGTTTTGATGTCTAAAAAAAGCACAGGTGTTGCTCTGTGAACCTTGCATATTGCCCACTAACCTCATAACCCCACCTCGACCAGCTAATCTTATTCCTATTGATTTTCCAACCAGCTTTCAATAGGTCCTGATGGAATGATGTCAACATGAAGCTAATGACTCTAACACGCAAGCAAAGAGAAACATAAAATATCATTACTGTTGCTTTCTTCATCAGCGTCCTCTGACTACCTCATGCTATTATATTGGGATTGTAATGACCTTGTTCACAGAGAAGGTGAGAGAATATGAGGGTGAGATCCTATAAACACTACTGAACTGCCAAAACCCCTTTTAGCATATACACTATATGCATATTAACAATATGCATTGTGTATATATAATTTATACAATTTAGGTTAAGATGTTAAACCGTTATATATATATAGTACTTTATTGATCTGATTGGCATCATTATTCCAGTCTTCAGTGTCACATGATCAGAAATAATTATAATTATATTATATGCTGCTTTGGTGCTCAAGAAATATTACTTAAGTTTGCAACAATGATAATAATAAGACAATTATCACTGACCTTATTTGATTCTTAATATTATTGTGATTTTAATGCATGACTCTGGTTTGTTCTGAGCAGTCAAGAATTGATACACATTATATCACATATAATAACCGTAAATTACATATATTTGTACTGTACATATTTGTGGTTCTGCTTTGTTCTTTTTTTGGCTGTCTTTTCTAACAGTTGTGCATGAGTAAAGCTGCATCTTAACAACTTAAAATGTAAAGATACTGGGAAACCCCAAAACTTACAGAACCTGAAGGCTTTAATAGTTGGTCTTGAATGGCGTTTGATAACAGTGAGAGGACTTTATTCATTTCTACACTGACTCATTAAGATCATTGGATGTGGGAGGGGCACAATGAATCCGTGAGCACAGAACTCAGTGGGACGACCTGTGTAAAGCATATAATTTGCTAAGACACTGACCTTTCTTTGTACCTTTTCAGTCGGGTTCTCATGGTGTTCTTTTAATTAAAATGAAAGAGACCACATACTCAGATGCCCAAGCCGTGCAAGGTGATTGCACGTTTCCCCGTCTGTGCTGTTAATTACTCCTCTTGTTTCACATCACAGGTGTCCAATAAATTTATCGTCATCGGGTTATCGGCACGTATCGGGTGGGGTAACAAGCGTGTGTTGGGGGATGGTCTGAGACTAAACTGCCTTTGATTACTGTACCTGCTGTATGGCTGATCCACAAAAAGGTAGGGTGTGTGGCTGCATATTTCAGAGAAGACATCCCACCAGGAGTCTAATGCGCCAAATCACTCTTCTGCCAGCGTGGCCTAGTTTTGCTGTTGCCCGTGCTCCTGTACACACCCCTGCCCCCGCCCACCTCTACCACATTCACTAATTGGCTGGATTAAAATACCTCTTATTTTCAGTGTAGTTTAGTCAAGTTTTAAAAGGTTAGTTCACCCAAAAATTTTAATTTTGCCATTAATTACACACCCTCATGTCGTTCCAAACCTGCAAAACTGTCGTTCATCTTAGGAAAACGACTGAATATATTATGATCTGAGAGCTTTCTGTCACTCCATTGACAGTCACTTTGTAGCTTCAAAAAGTTATTAAAGAGATCGTAAAACCAATCCTAATGAATTCGGTTCAGTCCAATTTTTCTGAAGAAACACGATCACTTCATATGATGAGGAGATTGAATTTAGGCCTTTATTCACATAGAAACATGTATTGATACACATATCAGTTATGATAAATGGAAACTCAAGCATGTTCGCTTTATGTGCAAGGTTCTTTCTCATGTTATGCAGGATGTTTGAGCTTCTGCAGGAACCAATGAGGTTCATTCTTGTGTTACGCAGCACGTTTGAACTTCTGAAGGAACCAATGAGTAGGGCTGGGTAAAAATATCGATTCATCAATGCATTGCAATTTTTTGCTTCTCAATTCAATATCGATTCATCAAATCCTATGAATCGATTCAGCCATCCAGGCCAGTGGCGGCGCTGTGGGCTACACTCTAGTGAGAGCGTTCAACGTTGTACAAGTCGCGCTTAGCCCTTAGCAAAACAGCGCGATGACGGACAGCAGCTGCATTCCGTTCAAGCCTGATTCAAGCCTGCACCGCCAACATTAAAAGCCGACGTTTGGGCTCATTTTGGATTCCACTGTAAGCCGGGAACTATGGAAGCTTGTTTCCGCCACAGAATGGAAAATAAAAAAGGTAATTGCGACTTTTTATCTCACAATTCTGACTTTTTATTTGTCACAATTGGGAGTTTACCTCTCGCAATTCTGACTTTATTTCTCAGAATTGCAAGATATAAAGTCAGAATTGCGAGATATAAAGTCACAATTGCGTTATATAAAGTCGCAATTGGGTGTTATAAAGTCAGAAATGCGTAATATAAAGTCAGAAATGCATGATATAAAGTCTATGAGATATAAACTTCTGAGAGGGAAAAAGGTTAGTATTTTTTCCCCCTTAGAATTGGCCTGATAACTCGCAATTGCTGTTAAGTGTGATCAGCTATTAAGTGTTATTGTTTACAAAATTATAATTAGAATATAATATTGCACTTTTTTGAGTATGCACATTTTGTGCTTCTGTTTACATTTCTTTTATAATTTGAATGTATAGGAAGAAAGAAATATACTTTCTACTACTTAGTTACTTGCACTTTAGAGGTGTTGTTAAAGCACTGTACAGTGCTTGTCACAGTTGTGTTTGAATTCAACACATACAATATTGTACATTTTATTCTGCTGAATAAACCATGACAGGAAACAAACATGCTGGGGTCAATTTGTTCTTTAACATTGGTAAAACTGCGCACATTACTTAAAAATATACTCAGGCACTTAATTACTTGTGTATTTACTTATTATTGAATCGATATCGAAGCTAATAAGTCAATATTGAATCGAATCGAAATTGAATCGAATCGAAGCCTCAAGAATTGAAATCGAATCGAATTGTGAAATACCTAACAATACCCAGCCCTACCAATGAGATTTGTTCTTGCGCGTCAAGCTGGTTCACTTGAGCTCGTTGTCGACTGATCAATGTTTATATGTGAATACAATTTTACATTTAAATTTAACCTGTTCATCATATAAAACGATTGTGTCTTCAGAAATTTTGTACCAATCCACTCGATTCATGTGGATTACGTTTATGATCTCTTAATTAACTTTTTGAAGCATCTAAGTGGTAGTTGCGTAGCTGTCAATGGAGAGTACAGAACTGCCTCAGATTGTATTAAAATATCTTCATGTGTCTTCTGAAGACGTACATGATGACAGAATTTTCATTTTTTGGGTGAACAAACCGTCAAAAAAAGTGTTATTTTTAGTATACTGCCAACTGAAATTAAATACATTGAGTGACAATGCATATTGGCTCTTCTCGATTCAATCAATTCCTAATGGGCACAACCAAGTCCCGTCTTACATTTTACATTGTTTGAGAAGCCATTGCATTCGTATATACGTCACAAAAGGGGAATAAAAGGGATAATTTACCCCCAAATTATTTCCATTTACCAAATGTTGTTCAAAACCTGTTTGACTTTGTCTTGTACGAAACACAAAAGAAGATATTTTGAGATTTTTCATTTTATGTATGTAAATGTAGTGCGATTAGAGTGCGCTCAAATTCTCTTGAAACTCTGTTATTGATTTCGACCAGCATCTGCTCTGCCCATGTTCAAAGGCTTCCAGTGCACCTAAACCCTACAGCAAGTGATGGCCGAACATGGGCCTCATTCATCTAGCAGCATCCTGGCTTATTGTTTGGGTGCAGTGGGGTTGCTATGAGGCACCACGCTTGCATCAGTCTGGTGTATTCCTCCATCCCACAGGATCCCAGATACAAATCAAACTGCTCTGACCCCAGTGTCCTCTCCACACTCGGTCCCCTAAAGGCGAGACGGCGGTGTGAGATCCTGTCTTGCCTTTATTTATTTTCCCCTTTGTGGTTGTGCAGCTAAGGGCATAAGCCATATATATTTCCTTGGGTAAACTACGTCTACGTTGAACATCCCATGCCATTTTCATTTTAAATAATGTTTACTAATAATAATACCTGAATATCACAGGTTTGAAGGCCATTGAAATGGGTGGGTGAATCGCATTTTCTTTCCATCAACTGAAAGAAAACACCGAAACGGAGGAAATAATAAAAGTGCATCAGACAGCGATTTGCATTAAGATCAAAGAGCTTGAGCCATTGTACAAAAGTACAAACATGTTTACCCGTGAAGCAGATGGCCGTAGCTTGCAGCCTCGAGAAGAAGCTGTTGTCGAGTGAATAATGACATGGTTGGTAAGCCCAAGTGTAAATACGCAAGTAAACACAGGCGCCTAGAGAGCAAAGCAGCCGCGCTAGCACCAATGAAAACGAATCCCTTTTTCATGTCACATTGACCTTTTCCCGGCCAGATGAAATCAGTCTTGGCTTAAAACAAATAGCCACATTTCATCTGCTGTTACCCTTCAGACCGGGCCGCGTGACCTTTGAACTTCATTTTCTATCTAAACCCATTTCCATGTGCCGCATCCCCCGTTCCGCTGTGATAAGTGTCTGGGGTTCTGCACCGCAGAACAGTAATGTTTAAAATAGTGTTTGCGGGGGGAGGCTAAACTCTAGCTTTAACACGAAAGTTCACCCAAAAATGAAAATTCTGTGATTAATTACTCACCCTCATGTCGTTCAAAACCCATAAGACTTCCTTTCATCTTTGGAACACAAATGAAGATCTTTTTGATGAAATCTAAGAGCTTCTGTCCCTCCATTGACAGCTTCACAACTACCACTTTGACGCTTCAAAAAGTTCATAAAGAGATTGTAAAACTAATCCATATGAATTGAGCAATCAAAAATTTCCGAAGAGACTCGATCACTATATGATGAACTGACATATAAACATTGATCAACTCACACATCAGCTGTTGGAAACGGAAGCTAAACCATTTTCGCTTGACGTGCGAGAACCAATGAGGTTCATTCTCGTGTTACGCAACACCTTTGAGCTTCAGTAAGAGCCAATGAGGTTTGTTCTCCGCGTCTGATGTAGTACATGTTCACACAAACTGATTCACTCAAATGAACACTAGATAAATTTACTGTAGGCAAAATATAAATGATATGTATACATTTCCATTGATTTGGATTATTCAGTTTTAACATAAAGTCATAAACTTGAAACCCAAAATGAAGATTCTGTTGTCATTTACTCCCCTTCAACTTGAGTAGATGATGACAGAATTTTCATTTTCATTTTTGGGTGAACAGTTAGGCTATATATTTATCATCCATAAATCAAATTTATTTCAATCTCATACATTTATTGAAATAAAATAGCTTTTTTCCGTAGGTTTAATTAATACTTTTTAACTGAATAAATGCCATTATTTTTACAATGAACAAATTTATGATAAATCTAAGCAATTTAAATAAATTAATTTTAAAAATAAGATTATTTAAATCAAATCAAATAGCATAATTATTATGATAAACCATGTCATGATTTTTTTGAGGGCAGAAATCTTACTCGTTTCTTTCGTTTCATTTCACATTAAGTTGTAATTCAAATGGATATACATTTTATATGCTGTTCAAATACATAAAGGTTTTTATACGTCAGTCTGTTTTGATTATTACCGGTTCTCTTAATTGTAAATCTAAATGTGCAATACAGTGTTTTAAAGAAATTATGAAGAACTATAGCATTTTGTTTTACTAATCATATGAAACTGTAAAGATTATTTCCCACTATTGCATTGCTACTTTTAGTTAGGTACTCGCTAATTCATTTGATCATGGTATATCAGATGGTGTGGTGGCAATATTGTCTTTTTTTCTTTCTGAAATACATGATTTGTTCTGTCCTGTTGGCATGGAAATGATTTGGTACACACCGAGGTATGATTCTTTGAAAACCAATAACCTCCCAAAAAAGTAGACTACAAATCTAGAAATTTCTGTTGCTATAGCTCAAATCTAGGTTGCTGTATTGGTATTTCAACCTTGGAGTTCACGGATAAGCATGTATCCCACGCACTCTTTGACCGCATGTTCACACCAAACAATTGAAACCATTCTAACTATCTACTAAATTTTCTGCACTTCAAAAGAGGTGTGAGCCGGGTCCAATTTTGTGCTAGCACCCGTGGCAAATGCTAGTCCTCCGTTCATAAAAAGAATATGAATTTTTAGAGAGCATTGTGGCAGACTGCGCAAGCCTCAAGGTTTCCAGAAGCGGCTTGAATAAACAAACAAGGAGAAGCTATCTGTCCCCCTATCTCTAAATACACAGACAGCCACTTAGGTCACTTGAAAGGCTAATTTTCTGGAAATGTCACGTTAACTCTGAAGGCCTCACAAGGCATGAGAAAAAGAAGATTAGCCCAGATGGAGACATTTGCAACACCAATCGCAAAGGAACTTGGGATTAGGCAAGCACCTTGTCTCATCTTCAAACATATGCACACATTCACAGACACACAAAAAGGTCATTTCATACTCATTTCCCCCAACTCTGGTTGCACTTCAGTAAAAGCGAGGATGCATGGGCTTGAATATATTTGACAGACACAAGAGGATGCTTATCGGCACTCTTAAAAGTGCTGCGTCAAAAGCCATTTCATGTCACCACGTCTTCTCTCCGTCCTTTGAATTTGTTTGATTGTCACACTTTGCATTTGGTTTTCTCCTCTGAGATGGCTGTTGCAATGGCTCACAAACACACACACACACAAATTGTGACTGTTGAGCTTGTGAAAAAGAAAAACTTGGAATCATAAAGCTGTTTCAACCTGAACTACACACTGTGGCATGAGACTGCTAGTGCAATGAATCCTCCTACTGAATAAACAGTCCAAATCCTGATTGAGGATACACTTCCATTGTGAATAATGATGGGTAAATGAGTTTGGTAACACAATGCGTTCAAATTGGAGCAAGTCCATGCCTTGAGCTGTTCATGTTTTCTATCCCAAGGTTAAGAAAATAAATGACTTGCAGACCAGTAAAAACAAGATCCTGTTGTGGATCAAATTTGTGTGTAACCTCCCAAGTTGACTGAGCATCCAGAGCATCCATTTCAAACAAATTTATTACGCCATTAAATTAATAAATACGAATATCACAAGAGGTGACCTTCCCCAGCCATGCAAAAATAAATGTCTGCTGCACTGTCCTTCAGCTGTGGGAACTCACATCAGAAATATTGCTATTTTCTTTTAACATTCCTCCATGCAAACTGGATTAGCGCTCCACTGCTTATTTAACCTTTTCAAGTAAACAAGATTATTTATTTCAACTGGCCTCTCCTAGTTTTATCTTCTGGTTAAGAGAAAAGAGAATGAAAAATAAATGGGTGGCTGTGCAGCGTTCCCACGCTTGGTAGCTCTATAGAATCTGTTGTAGAGTTAATTGGAAAATGAACAAGAACTTTTTGGACTGAGCTGTTCTGTTCGAGTCAATGTCAACATTTTAATGTTTGGCCAGCCGATGTAGATTGACTAATAATGCAGAGTACAAGCATGATTCTCACTGTTATAGCTCTTGTGACCCTTCATTGGGCCAGATGGCATTATTGGCATTGTTCTAAACTGAGCAGATGAAGGATTTGAACTCTTTGGTGTGGAGTCCATTTGACATCCGAGTTGGTTTGTTTAGTTGAAAAGAAGATTTTTTTGGTTTATTTTAATTTCTGCTTTACTGCCAATTGTTGCAATTCTAAGAATGCAGCAACATATATGTACAATAGTGGCCAAAAGTGATGTCCTGAGGGGATATTTGTTTTTAATGACCCTACAAGATCGATTAAATAATCAAAATATGAAAAAAAAAAAATATTTGGTACCATTGTATTTTACAGTGATATTCCACATATACATACTATGTATTTACAGTGTTGGGCATGTTACTTAAAAAAGTAATTAGTTACTAGTTACTACTCATAAACAGTAACTGAGTTAGTAACTGAATTAAATCATTATAAAAGTAACTAATTACTAGGGAAAGTAACCATTTTGTTGCTTACTTAAAAAAAAAGTTAAAATAGGCCTATGTCAAAATAACTAGAAAGATAAATTAATGAAATGGACAGAATTCATATGATTATAAAACATTGTACACGAATCTACACTATCATAATGTGAGAGACACCTATAAAACACCTATGTGTTATTTTAAATAGCATTACTAAAGTTATAAGTTACTAAAGTCAACAATAAAACATAATTTTAGTTTTAGGTTTAGAACTTTTAATATTTAATCTTGCACAGACCACAACTGGTCAACAAATTAGTCTAAAAATAAATTATGCCTTAATTGAAACCAAAAATGAATCAATAATAATAATAAAAATATACATACACTTTGTTGTGAAAATTAAAATGATAAACAATTTAACAAATGCTCCCAGAACCCGAATTTCCAGAACGTTCCCTGCAGGTTATTTTCTAGATTTTATTTGTATAACCAAGTAAATTGATTAAAACGTTGCAGGTGATGATTTGTAATTTATTTATAAACACACTATATAATGCTCGGACACACTCGGTCTCTCTCGCGCAGTCGAGCGCGCTCTCGGACACACTCTATCTCGGGCATTGTCGAGCTCGCTTCGCGTTCGCTTCAGGTGCGTACAGTCCGGCGCCTCATACACACCCACACACACACCAGAGAAAAAAACTTTGCTGGTCCTATGGCGGGCGAAAGAGCCTACTCAGATGGAAACCGCTTCAGTGAGCTCAATTAGGCTATAGTAACGCCACATTTTAACGGTAATGGTGTTGTAACGGGGGAAACAGTAATTCATTTGATTACTCATTACTGAGAAAGATAACGCCGTTAGGAACGCCGTTTATTTATAACGTCGTTATTCCCATCACTGTGTATTTATTATAGTATAATTGCAATAAATGGTTTAAGGTACTACCTTAATCCATTAAGTTAACTTAAATGCAAGTGCACTGTAAGTACATGTACTGTAAAAGAAAGTGCAATCAATTTTTTTTAATATATTTTCTAAACACACATACACATACACACACACACACACACACACACATATATATATATATATATATATATGAAGAGTTCAGATGCAAGAGCCTCTAAATGCCATTTGAAATTTTCTTCTTTAATGATGATTTTTTATCAAACTTGTATATTTAAGTTCAGTAATTTCACTTAAATAACAAGTAATAGGTAATTATCATTGCCATTTAAGTGAAATCATTGAACTTAAATATACAAGCTTGATAAAAATGATCATTCTAGAAGAAAATTTCAAATGGCACTTAGAGGCTTTTGCATCTGAACTCTTCATATATATATTCTTATTTTAAATATGAGAGAAAAACTAAATGCTAAACGTGGAGCAGGTATTTTACAATGCATAAAAAATTGCTTAGGAAAAACAAAAAGCTCACAGGAAAAAAAAAACATACATTGACTACAACATTCTCTCTCTCTACTTTGTATTTAACACTTTAATTGTGGTCTGAAAATTTTTGGAACCAATGATATACATGGATAGAGAGATAGACGGATAGACCAAGCCACCAAAACAAATGTGAAGCTGAATTAGCTCTAATGTAACATATTAGCATATAGCATGTCAGTCATTATCCTATTTCACTTTTTAATGTTCAACATTTATTACATTAAAATAAATGGCAACGCTTAATGCTAATCAGACATAGCATGCAACGCCTACTGCCTAGAACTGCGATTGCAGGTTAATTTCAGAACATATTGATCTTTGAGTAAGGTTTCACTCCCCTGGCAGTCATCAAGTTACCTGAGGCAGTTCTGTCCAGCAGTCTATCTCTGGCATTCATGTAGATGCATTTGTTCGTTAGTGTGTGTGTTTGTGTGGGTGGGTGGGTGGAGACAGCGTACGGATGGGAGTTATACTGACGTGTCCTGAGGCCCACTCACTGACATAGCTTGTTTAGCACGGTTTCAAATTTTTTTAATGAATCCCGGTTTGATATTATCTATATATTAACACTAATTAGACAGTCACAAACAGGCCTCTATTTGCGGTCACTAAGCACTTCTACTCCTATGTTTTGAGACTCCACATACTACTTTTTGAAATTAACCAAACATGACCTCTTTAATATTAGAAAAGAACTGGGTTAATGCGAATGTTTGAGACAAGAATGGAAAACAAACTTGGGGGTGAGAGCAGCCATGATAGCGTGGGCTGATATGAATAATGCAAACACACAAGCTTGTAAGGTTAATACACAGTAGGCAAACACAATCACCCTTCCCCTTTTTAATAGGAATGTGCTTATTGAGACACTTTGAGGGGTGGCAGGTGATGCCTGACCTTTTATACATGCAGTTCAAACATTCATTATCATACAAATATGAGCCTTTTCACTGGACCATCAATACATGGATATGTCAATAAGTTCAAGTCTGGAGAACCGTGACAGTTGATTGGCTGGGAAGAAACTGTGCTTTTCTAGGTGATTAAGCTCTTTTTGAATCGTCCTGTTTCAGCAATATTCGGCCGCGTGAATGTAGATGTATTGAGAGGGCGTCAATCAGTAAGTGCGGTGCGTTGCATGTACTGTAGGGTTGTTTGAAATGCATTTACGAAAAGAAAACGATTAAAATAGGGTGGTTACTGTAAAATCCCGACGCAATTTCACCATCGGTTTTTCTTAAAAATGGCAATCAATGGGTGCTTGCTGAGTTTAAGTAAACGTATTGAATGCAGGGACACGCACATAAAAGAGTAGTATTGAGCACCCAACAACATTTACCTTGATGTGTAGGTTGGGGATCCTAACAAAAGCAGCATCATTACATTTTCGGCGTGGATCGCAGGCACCGGTCCCAACCTTTTTAAACCCTCCCTAAACCTTCCCTTTTTTAACAGGCGCATTCTCCACAAAGGGTTAATTCAATCACGTCAGGGCTCTTTGCTCTGCCGCCCGCTCTCTCCCATCATACTTTAGACTCAGCCGAGCGTCCCCTCATTGATGGCACCTTTGGCTCCACAATAGAAGCTAATTTGTTAGAATCTTTCACAGGTCAGGGGCTGCGTGAAGGCGAGAGGAGGCCGCCTCGGCCACCGGGAAAATAAAGCCATCCACCGAGGTAGGGGGAGCCGGGATGGGAATGATGGGGTGGGGTGGGGGCATTGAATCGCCCAACTCTCTTTATGATCGTGGATATCTAATATATAAATATCCATTTTCCTCTCCTGTCAGGCAATGCTGTTAGACCCCCTCATTCCCAGTTAACGCAGGTTAATAGATTGATTCCAGTGACATGGCTCATAATGAACAGTAAATTGTTTTATCTCTTAAGTCTTATTTGGTCGGCCGGGAAAACATATGAGGTAATATGGCCGGGGCTAAATGGGGCGTATAATAGATCTCTAGCTAAGGCATAAGGATAAGGGCTAAGGCAGGGCTATGATTAATGAAAATAATAATGCAGTTGAAATTGAAATTTTTCTTATTCTTTTCCTTTCAGCCTCTTTTAACTTTTTAGTTTTTTTTAATAGCCCCTCTTTCACCTCTGGCTCTGGCCGTTCATGTGCGCTGTGATTTGTGGGTAATTGTAGGACATCATTTGTTTTAAGTTCTGCTCACGGCATTCGGAGACGATACGTCCACGCATTACTTGTGCTCGGTACTTCGAATGATGCGACGCAAACAACTTTCCGAATATGTTCAGATGATGCGACGCAAGGAACGGATGCAATTATGTTAAAATCAAGGTCATTAACCAGTGTGCTGAGAAGTGACCCTCTTTTCTCAGCGTGGTTCATGTGATGACAGCGAGGCAGGGTAAAGAGACAAGAGGTCACCTCTGTTTCATTGCTCTTACATTTGTAGGGTTGGGCCACAAATCACTTTGTTCTTAGAGTAGCCATTAACGCTGCTGTATATCGGACCGTTCTCAAGCATTTCTTCCGCTCAGCTAAAACCACCTCTGTCATCTTCTGACATTTCCAGTTGGCTGTGAGCATTCAGTTGTGACATTCTGCATCTGGTGGATAAACTGTATTCTTTGTCTTTTTTGGTTCGTGTTCAAAAACAGAGTGTTTATAAATTATAAATAGACATTGTTGCTATTCAAATTTGCCCATTACTTTTATTTTTTGAAGGTTTGCTTGTATAATTTCATAGGACTTATTATTGTAGGCTGGAATGATAAAGATATCATGCCAAAAAATGTGTCATATTAATAATTGTCATTTGAAGAAAAATAAAAAGTCTGTTGGATTTGTTTACTTTTATGTGGAAATGTTTATGTAACTTTATTTTAACAATCAATTAGCCTTAACTTTTTCATTTTCTTAAAATCGAAGAGGGTATTCATTTTACTTTTATTTACATTTTTTTTTTAATGGAGGGGAAATAACATACAGGGAAAAGCAATGCTAAAACAGGTCATGGTTTTCAAAAAATATATGCAAAAAATAAATAAATAAATAAATAAATATACAACCCTGTCTACATTAAGCATCTTGAAGTGAGTGTAAACAGGATGCAGTGAATTATTTGCTCCTGCACAAAGCATTGAAAACCTAAAGAGATATCTCTGAACAAATAATACAAAAAATATAAACATAATGGATTGTGATGTTAGCATTTTTCAATGTTTGATTTCATGATTTTTTTTTTTTTTTTTTGTATGAACAAAATGTTTGTGCTGGGATGGGTCAAAACTGGTTTCTGAAATAAAACTAGCCACTGTAAAACCCAGTTAAGACCACGCATAGACAATCAGTTCAGGTTTCTTATTACAGTGTGTTAAAACAATTCAAATGGATCCTAGTTGATTAACCGCATTCCCTTGAGGAAACATATCATCATCATCATCATCCTCCTGTTCCACTGACATATTTTGCAAGTTAGAGTGCTAGTCTCGACACTAGAGGGAGAACTTGGTATCAGTGATCAGACAAGGGAGTATATTACAACTGTTTCAACAATTGAAAAAAAGTGGGATTTCAATACGTGAAATGAAAGACATAGCTAAGCACTAGTTCTATGTTATTAATCATAAAAGTAATTTTGTGACTGATCATGTGGCTTTTTACAATCGGTCAGAGGAACTCTAGTGAAGCACAAGATGCTCTTTGGATAATTTTCAAATTGTGCTGGAAAACAAGATTGAGTTCATGCAGCTTACTGTTGTTAAAGCAAAAGGCAGACCAACCGAATACTAAGGCATTCTGAAATTCATAATTTTTTTGGATATTGAAATTATTTTGTCTGTTTAAATTGATGAAATTATACTGGTATAATTTGATTTTCGAATCAATACTTTTGAAAGAAGTGTGTGTTATCAGCATCAAGTTATGATAACATTCTAAATGAGAAAAATACAAAATAGAAGGATTTCCACTAGTGGACTCAGACTTTTGAACCCACTGTAAATGTTCATTAACTTTTTCTGTGTTTGGATCCTGGTATGGCAGTTTGGGAGAAAAAAAAAAGCACCTATGCAGAAATCAATGGCTTTTAATTTCATTCTATTGATAAACCTTGATAATGCAGCAGTTGAACTGGGCCTCTGTCAGCGGTCATGGCAAGAGGCAGATGAAGAGTAATTGTGCCGTGACCCATATAAGACCACTGCCGCCACCTTACTTGATCTTCCCGTTGGAGCTTTACCCAGCCTGCACTAGACCTGCTCTCACACAGCCCTGACTGTGGCAAGGTGATAAATTACACTTCTTAACTACCATTGATTACTTTGGGCTTCTCCACTTTGTGTGACAACTGTTCAGTCGTACCGAATAGAGCTTAATGGCACATTAGAAGGAGGAAAGTACACAGCCTCCCCAGCTTTGATTAAAGCTGCTTGTTGCCTAATAAAGACAAACTGAAGTGTGCTGGGTCTAAGGTGGCTGGAGACCACACTGCTGAAGATATGAGATGTAGGCCTGGATGCATTTATTAAGGATAATTAGGTTGTTTTTTTTTCTAAAAGAAGAAGCAAGCACACACACACACACTTGTTAAAGGTTTTCCTTAGGAAACCAGTGACTTATGTATTGATCTCAACCAGAGAATCAATATCATTTCTATAATTTAGCTCGAATTTAAGCTACAAACATGTCTCTGTTAGTATTTGAGACAAGTCTTTATTTGAAAATATATTAATACATTTAAATATATAGTGATTTTACAATTTGTGGGTTTCGATTAAAATTGGGGTTTCTTTATTTTTTTATACAGATTATGTCAATTCTAAAAGTAGTATATTATTACTACTATTTTTAATTCTAATTGAAAACACCTCAATCAGAAGTCTTACCATTGAAGCGCCATATGACGGGGTCACACGCGAACAAAAACATGTGTTGCGCATTCTTTTTTCCACGTCAATCAAGTCCATCACTTTTTTTTGGATCGCTGTCATCAGACCTCGAAAAAGTCCCTCCTTGTAAAAAGCAAATATGGGAAAAGAAACGTGTACCAGTCCGTCCGACCTGTTGGTTCACCCGTCAGTCTAAATCGGTTTTGACACTCCTGTCACTTTCCCTGACCCTGGAAAGACTTCTACTGACCTGGACCGTCCTATTAGGGTCAAAAAGCGAAAACTCAGCACCAATCCAAAAACAAAAGCTGTAAACCCCTCATTAGAATAAGGATAATGTCATCTCTAAAGGGAGAAGTGCCAGTTGGAGAGGCTGGGAGCAGCTGTCTAAGAGATTGCCTTTGTGTTGATGTTTTAAGGCAGGCCCTCGGGCAGAGGTGTGCCCTGGCAGGTCAGTACGACTCTGGGGTCGGGGCTTTTTGGCCCTGCCGTACCGCAAGCAATGCTATTCTCCCAGAAAGGGCCTGGCACTGCTGTCATCCACAGATCATGTGAAACTGCCAAAAGTCAAGTCTAGTATCGAAGGGTTAAACTGATTAGCCATGCACTTGTGCTCCCTGGGTCAGAGTTGGAAGAACAATAGTTTGATTATGGAATGGAGATCTCTTTCATTGCTTGCTTAATATGGTCTCGCTGTTTTTTTGTTTTTTTCGCGCCTGCCTCAAAAGAGCAAAAGTCAGATGATGACGGTCCTGCAGGATTTGGGTGGTGAATGTTTCCCTTCTTTTTCAGCCCTACCCTTCCTCGGCGTTCTGCTCCTCTCGCTTCCTGTGGCTATTGCTCCCATTTGGATAGAAGCGCTACCTCGCCCTCGCTTTCCGTCTCTCCAAGACGCTCCCTTTCTCTCTTCCTTTCTTCTCGTTTTGTCCCCCCCACCCTCTTTCGCTCGCCCTGCTGGTCCTTCTCGCTGTGTTCTTCTCACTTTCGCCTACACTCCTCTCTGGGAAATGTAGATCTTTTCCTGACAAGTTCCTCGTAGACTGGAAAAGAAGCAAGGCCTCTGGAGATCATCAGGAATCTTTTGCCAAGAAATGCGTGGGAATGGTCTGGATGGGAAGAAGGGCTTTTTAATTGTTTTTTTCTTTTCTTTTTTTTTTCTTCTTCTGGAATTAGTCAGTGGAAAAAATGCGGTGATTGTTCATTTATTTATCTTATGTAAAAGCGGGGCTGCAGATTTGTGCTGAAAATGGTGCGATGGCCGTGTATACACTGTAGGAGAGGAGAGGCGAGGCCCAAGAACTTACATCCTTTCCTTAAACAAGACGATTAAGGGACCAATCGCCTCTTCAGCTGACTCCGTGATTATGTGCAAATGTGAAGTTTATGCATGTATACAATCAGGTGGCATTGAGAGCGGTACAATGGATCAATCAGGCCATATTTACAGCACCGGTGAATATTTACTCACTGTGTTTATGCACTTTAGAACCTGCTTCAGAACACAGCTGGAATAACACAGGCTGTACTTTTGGGTTCATTAAATGCACAATCAGATGGTTTCCTGACTGGAGAGTGGTAGAGTTCAGCTGTGAGGTAGAGGCCTCTGGAAGTTCATGGATGTCTGGAGACAGATGTTATTTTTGTTGGCCTCTGCGTCTCCTGATCTGTAATGATTATATCCCAGACATCCTTCTCGGCGAAACGCATTGCTACAGCCGAGAGCTGAAATCTAATGATTGATTTATTTATAACTTGGATGGACGGAAAGTTGAGGCTGCTTCTACATGAATCTGGATGCATTTGAAATGGCACTAGCGTTTGACAAAAGTTTCTCATTCACACTGAAAAGTCAGAAAACACTTAATTCATCTTCATGCGAGATGAGATGATACAGATGGAACAGACTTCTAGACTTGCTATTCTTCTGGCAGGGTCTTTATTTAGCAAAAGATCTCTCCATTCACTGATGTGTCCATGTCGCACTCACTCACCATTATATACGCAACTGCTTTCATAATTGGCCACAACAGTGTGAATAGCACAATAGCGGTATAAACATGCATCTATGGGTTCAATATGCGTCACATGACTAAACATGCGTCATCGTTTTCAAATGCCTCCATTTTCACAGTTCACACTATAATGCAAAAGCGGCGTTTGAAAATGTTTCACTTGGGAAAGCGTTTTTTGAAAATCTCCATTTTCGCAGAACAAAAACGCTGTCTCGGTGTGTACGGAAGGCCAAAACATAGAGCAAAAGATGAGTTTTTAAATGAACACAAGGCCTGAAGGTCATAGTCCATTAGAGAGTTGTAAATGAAAGTTGGCATAAGGAATGAAGTGTTCTTTAGCCTAGATTTTCTTCCGTGCATCAAGTTTTCCTTCTGCAGCAAAGTTAGAAATTGCATTATGACACTTTATTATTTGCACCTTTACATCGATAGTTTACTCAAAACTGAAAATTGACTCATACCCATACAAATACTGAACTAATCATTCTTTTGAATAAAATCATTTTAATTGATTCACTGAATGATTCATTCACAATTCAACTCTCTGAATCAATTATGTGATCATGGCTCATTAAACTGATCCAAAATATTCAAAGTACTCTTAAGGCGCTCTATTTTATGTTTTGGCTAATTGGTGCTTATTCTTATGTATTCGTACAATCTCAGGTACATTTTCAAACAATCTGGCTGCGCCTCCTCACTAGGGTTGGGTATCGTTTGAATTTGAACGATTCTGATTCCGATTCCAATTCCTTGTTTCGATTCCGGTTCCTAACGATTCTCTAGTCCGATTCTTTTAAGAGGCAGGGTCAAAAAAGTTTAGCTAACCTTGCTAACCAACGGTCTTTCTGAAGGAAATACTCCTTCGGTCACAAATACTCCTTTAGTCACAAATTTAGCATTTTGCCGAGATTTCGTTATTTTTAGAAAAGTGAAGCCACACTTTGGACCGCCGACGTAAGCTACTTATGTTCGACTCGTGCGGTTATGCCAACACTTCCGGTAGACGCTTCTTCGTTGGTGTTGTTCAGCGGTTTCTTCTTCCGCTCGGCGGACTGTGAATATCGTAACTAGGAATCGAAATTTTTACTTTTGAACGATTCCGGGAAAAACGAAAAGTTAGTCCCGGTTCCAATCGATACTCGATTCTCGATACCCAACCCTACTTCTCACTGATGGTTAAAGTTGTGGACCTTCATCTCGTAAAATAGTTGTGTTCTCATCAGATTGGGTTGGATTATCAGTAAACAGCAAAATGCATTCTGTTTGTGTTGCTGTGTGTTGTAATGTAGCGTGCACCTTTCTCAAGCTTGAAAATCCTTTTTTATTGTAGTTGCAAAAAATATCCTCATGCGCAGTGACGCAGTGACGTGGTTGTAAATAGTGACTGAATTTTCACTTTTGGGTCAACTGTTCTTTTAATTCTGCTATATAATATGAGAAAAAGAGAGTAAAATAGTAAAAGGCTTTTCTATATTCCCACAAGACAGAGGGAGCCTACTTACACTCCTCACAGCCCCTGTAGTCCTTCACACTACAGGGGATCACTGGAGGTCAATCTCTTGTTGAACAATGTCACTTACCATCTTTGTTCCAAAATGGACTTAAAAGGGCCTTTATTGCAGACGCACAATCAGGCCCCTTTCTTATATTAAAAGCGCATGACACATCAAAGGTGGGGGGCCGTCAGGAGAGCTGAGGGGAGATCAGCATCCAAGCAACTGTATTAGAGCATTGTCCAGCGCTATGAATGAGAAGCAACAGCTCCTGATTTTCAGCTGTCAATTCGCCGTCTTAGCATGATTGAGACTGTTATTGTGAATGTCTCTATCTCCCAGGTGGCCAGTCAAAGAACAGCACCTTCAGAGGTGGGAAGAATGCATACTCTATGAACACGTCGATTCTTGTACATCAGCTTAGGCTGAAAGGTTATGATCATTTAATACATTCAATTAGGGTATAAAAACATAAATAGCTGAACACAGTATTGCTTTTTTCAGAAGACACAGCAACCTTTTATTCTGCCCTTTTCTGATTTTCGTTTAGTGCAAAATGTGCATTGAGAAGGTCAGCAAATGCTGTAACCAAATTGTGTTCCATTTAATGCCGGCTTTATTGCAATATTTGTTCGTATCTACTCACAGTACAATGAACAGGCCTCGATATAATGACATTTAATGTAATCCAATATGACTGGGGCCATCTTCACTATTCCCTATTATTCAATACAGTATTCAATAGCGAGGGCGAGTAAGTGATCGGATCTTGTCCGAAACAGCACTTTTGGAGCCGCTTGCCATTCTAAACGTGTCGTTAGCCTCTAACACGGTAGGCAGTGAGGAGTGAGTGCGAATTACTAATGTAAACCCGGGGAAGCCAAGTGCTAAGCCCGTGCTATGTTTTGACACGCTTACCAAACAATAGCAGAATCTTCATCAATCTGGAGATTGAGGCCACAGCTAAAGCCTCCACATGTGGCTGCACGGTATTGTGTTTAATCCAGAGAGTTTGAGAGCGAATGAGACAAATAAAACCAAGATGAAAGAGAAAGAGAAAAGGGGCCCTGTAAATTCTGCTGGGCCAGGGGTCTCAATCTGTGCACGGCAGGAAGCTTCACTGGGTGGTTTGTTTAGCTGGATGTGATTTCGAGTGGCAGGAGGGGGTGTCGCCCAGTCATAAGGAGCACAATAGGGCATACTTTCTCAACACTGTTAATAGGCAATAATGACGTGGATGGCATCCAAGCAACCTCCGTGACCCACGTCCACAGATTAAGGTACCCCTTTCGTTTATCACCCGGGCTCCTGCATTCACGCAGTTGCTGCGTGGTGGGATTTTATGTGAATGCACTGCTTTTATTAATGCGTATTGTTTGACCTTTGTTGAGAAAATGACTGTTTCGGAAACTAATGTTGAGTAAGGTAACTCAAGGCGTTTCGCATTGACTCGCACATTGCGGTGCTTAGTCAGATCGCAAGCGTTATTCTACAGGCTGGCCATTAAGCTACACTATGATTAACAGATAATTGAGGTCATGAAAGTAATTTTACGAAGCGAAACAATTCCGTCGGCCTCCAACATATAATTTAACCAATGTTTGGCAAAACATTCGGTTAACATATTGTACAAACATAGAAAAGGGAAAAGAGAGAGAAGAGTAAAAAAAAAAGGTCCCACTTTATATTAAGTGGCCCTAATACCTGTGAACTTACATGGTTACTAGATATGTACTTAGTATTTAAGTACAGTGTAAATACACATTGGTACATAGTATTTACAGCTGTAATATGTGTGTAACTACACATATGTAATAACACACTGAAAGGTATGGGTAAGTACAAATGTGTAACAGGACATTAGTAACAACACTTTTTTCACTATAGTAAGTACACATGTTTAACAGGCATTATGTAACTACATTTTGTAACAACAATGTATTTACACACGTTCTTCCACTTCCACACAGTCTTCAATAGGCACTGAAACTCCATTGAAATCATGATGATTCCATAAGTTGTGGCCGTTTCACACATTGTATCAAGTGCAGAGTTACTGAGGAGTTACCATGTAACACTGTTAATACAGTGTTGCACAGAGGTTTGGGTCTTTTTTTATATTACTCGTTAAGTTAAAGCCGTTTTACACTGCATCAAGTGGACCATTCCTGAGGAGTTACAACGTGAGTGGACTGTTAATACAGTGTTGTACAGAGGTTTGGGTTTTGTATAATACACAGTAAGTTATGGCTGTTTTACACTTTGTATCAAGTGCAGAGTTACTGAGGAGTTACCATGTAACACTGTTAATAGAGTGTTGCCACAGCTTTGGGTTTTGTATATTACACTGTAAGTTATGGCCGTTTTACACTTTATATTAAGTAGACACTTCCTGAGGAGTTACCGTGTAAGTACACTGTTAATACAGAGGTGTACAAAGGTTTGGTTGTTTTTATTATACACAGTAAGTTATGGCCCTTTTACACTTTATATTAAGTAGACACTTCCTGAGGAGTTACCGTGTAAGTACACTTAATACAGTGTACAGAGTTTTGGTGTTTTTACTATACACAGTAAGTTATGGCCCTTTTACACTTTATGTTAAGTAGACACTTTCTGAGGAGTTACCATGTAAGTACACTGTTAACACAGAGTTGTACAGAGGTTTGGTTGTTTTTATTATACACAGTAAGTTATGATTGTTTAACACATTCTATCAAGTGCAGAGTTACTGAGGAGTTACCGTGTAAGTACAGTACACTAATACCACAAGGGGAAACTTTAGCTGTAATTCAGCACGAGTCCTGCCAGTCATACAATAAATACATGGTATACACTAACACAGTCTCATCCCAAAAAGTCATATAACTGACCTTTTGGGACGTATTTTGACCATACGTCAATATCCGCCTTTTTAGGGCCCCCTTAAACGTCGGTAGATGGCGATCCCGGGCCGTCATACAACGGACGCTTTACCTTTAACGTCAGGTAGGTGACGGGTTAGGTTTAGGGTTAGGTATGGGGTAGAGTTAGGATCCCATAACCTCATCTACCGACGTTTAAGGGGGCCCTAAAAAGGCGAATATTGACGTATGGTCAAAAGACGTCCCAAAACGTCAGTTATATGACGTCTTGGGATGATAGGAATTATCATGATTTCAGTGGAGTTTCAGTGCCTTCCAAACTAGTAACTACAGTATTGAAGACTGTGTGGAAGTGGAAGAACGTGTGTAAATACATTATTGTTACAAAATGTAGTTAAATAGTGCCTGTTACACATGTGTACTTGCTATAGTGAAAAAAGTGTTGTTACTAATGTCCTGTTACACATTTGTACTTACCCATACCTTTCAGTGTGTTATTACATTTGTGTAGTTACACAAATATTACAGCTGTAAATACTATGTACCAATGTGTACTTACACTGTACTTACATACTTAGTACATATCTAGTAACCATGTAAGTTCACAGGTATTAGGGCCACTTAATATAAAGTGGGACCAAAAAAAAAAAAACAGCTCAGGAGTATCGCGTTGCAGGAAATAAGCACTCACTCTCTCTAAGTAACCGATTCCAGGAAAAGGTTGGTAGAGAATGGAGGAAAGGAAAAAAGATAGGGAGCCAGGCCTGGGATTTTCGAAACACTGAACAAGATAGATTCTCTCCAAATCCTAATTGGAGAACAGTTGATTTAATTGGTATCCATTTGGCTGACAAAAGAAAGCAAGGGGTAGTGGGCAGGCAGGGAAGGCCCCTTGGGGGATGTGAACATGGAGTGGCTCTGCCGAACGCTCGGGGACGGATCACTTCCAAAGACAAACCGTGGGAGCTGGCAGGACAGATTGCAGCGGGAAGGGTAACGGAGGGGGAGGGAGCGGCAGTGAGGGAATGTAGAGAAAGCCTTTCAGAGCAGAGCCATCTTTATTTTAGAAGGCTGAGCTGTTTGTGAAACTCTAAAACCACTCTGCCGCGCTCGGGGAAAGAGCTTGTAATAGGACTCTGACCCAGGGAGGACAGAGGGGTTACGGTTCAACGCTCCCTGCAACCTGAGGCTTCTTACCGCCCAGACGACTAAATTAAAGTGATCACAACAAACTACCGAATGCGCTCCGGATTAACTCGTCCACTTGGCCTTTCACGTTCGGTCTCCGCTTTCTGATTAAAAAAAAAAAAACATGAAAGTCCCTATTATTTAATGGGCTTGACTTTTTCACACTAGTTCAAAAATAAAAATTAGATTGTATATTCACCCTTATGTTGTTCCAAACTGTATTTGACTGTTACTTTAGTGAAGCGCCAAAGAAGATATTTTGATAAATGTCAGTCATTTTTTTTATGCATAAAATGTGGTTTGAACCCCATTGACTTTCGTTTCATAGTATTTTAAGTTCTTATTTTATGTTCCACAGAAAAAAGAAAGTCACATACAGTAGTCACATTACTTTAATTCAACAGGGTAAAAATACAGTAATGCAAAAGTACTAACTATGAGCAATATATAGTTTACAGCATTTATTAACCTTTGTTAATGTTAGATGTTAGTTAATGTGTCATCCAAGATGTCCACGTCTTTCTTTCTTCAGTCGAGGTTTTTGATGAAAACATTGCAGGATTTTATTTGTTCATTTTGATGAACGAGTTTGAACAGGAGAGTCACGAACGCGCATAACAGAACAGAGCAAGGTGAGCATTTGAGCTTATAAAACGTAAACTTTTTTATTTATTTTTGAAATGAGCGATCGTTTCGCTTGATAAGACACTTATTCATCGTCTGGTGTCGTTTAAAACCATTTGAAGCTGCACTGAAACTCTCATTTGGACCTTGAACCGTTTGGTTCCCACTGAAGTCCGTTATACGGAGAAAAATCCTGGAATGTTTTCGTCAAAAACCTTAATTTCTTTTCGACTGAAGAAAGAAAGACATGGACATCTTAGATGACATGGGGGTGAGTAAAAGTGAATCTACTCCTTTAAAGGGTTAGTTCACCCAAAAATGAAAATTCTGTCAGTATTTACTCACCCTCATGTTGTTCCAACCCCGTAAGACCTTCGTTCATCTTCGGAACATAAATTAAGATATTTAAGATATTAAGATCGCTCCTGCATACAGTCCATAGGCTTCTTGAGGGACTGGCTCTTGCTGTTCTCGAAAAGTCATTAAAGACATCGTTAAAATAGTCCAAGTGACTACAGGGGCTCAATCTTAAGTTTATCAAACGACGAGAACACTTTTGTGCGCAAAAAAACAACAAAAATAACGACTTTATTTCAACTATTCACTTCCTTCTCCATGAGCCTGTAAGTCAGTTAACGTAGTGTGATTGCGTAGAGCTACGTCACACGTAGGCTCACTATTGGCCGACGCTGGTCATGTGTGTGTGATGCGTGTGACGTACAATAACAGAAGCTTACGCTATCAAACTAGTAACCTGACTCGCGCAGAGGGAGAAATAAACGAATAGTTGAAATAAAGTCGTTATTTTTGTTGTTTTTTGCGCACAAAAGTGTTCTCGTCGTTTGATAAACTTAATATTGAGCCCCTGTAGTCACTTGGACTATTTTAACGATTTCTTTAATGACAGCAAGAGCCAGTCCCTAAAGAAGCCTATGGACTAGTATGCAGGAGCGATCTTAATATCTTAAATATCTTAATTTGTGTTCCGAAGATGAACGAAGGTCTTACGGGGTTGAAACAACATGAGGGTGAGTAAATACTGACATAATTTTCATTTTTGGGTGAACTAACCCTTTAAAGAAACAATGAAATACTGTATTATGTTCACAGTGCATTATTTTAAAAATATTTTAAAAATGAACATTAACTAAGATTAATAAATGGTGTAGATTAGAAGTATTGTTCATTCATTGTTTTATTCGTCTGCACCTAAGAAATGAAGCTTTATTGTAAAGTGTTACAGTAAAAATTATCATTTGCAATACATAGCAGTTGAACAAAGACAAAAGCTGTGATCTGGTCAACAGAGGCACATACTTTTTTGTAAAAAAAAAAGAAGAAAAATCCTAAATTTAGAAAGCTCTAAGCATGTTCATGGGCTGTGCATCTGTGTGTGTGGGATAAAGAGAGTGCATCTGTGTGCTGCCGAGGCCCGGATGTGCAGAGACGGGGAGACCCAGGTGCTGCGCTGTGTTTATGGCCTCTGCGGAGAGAAAGGGTGGGGGGAAGAGAGAGAGAGAGAGAGAGAGAGAGAGAGAGAGAGAGAGACAGAGAGGAAGGGAGAGCAGGGGTAGATGACCCGAGGCCAGCCAACATAGACCTTCACTCCTGCCACTAGGGGACCCAGTCACTTCTTATCTCTTCCTCCACTTTCACTCTCCTCTCTCTCCTCTCTTCCTCTCTCCAATTCAAAACTGACTTTGAATTGGACAGGACTTTTCTTAAACTGGACTTCAAATGTTGACGCAACATATAGTACATAAATATATTTGTAGTGTGTAGTGCATATATACTGTATATTTTTGTCTCGAATTTTAATGGTTTCATGTTCTCATTTACCAGTAATTTACTTTACAAAACACACTGTGGTCAGCACAAGCAATATATAATTGTATTGGGCAGTGTTGTAGTACTCGAGACTCGGACTCGGTCTCGAGACCATATTTTAATGGTCTTGGTCTTGTCATGGACTCGTGTGCATTTGACTCGTACTCGAACATTTTTTTTTTAGGACTCGGACTTATTCCCGAGTCCACTCGAGTTCAATTCAAAATATTTTTCATGATTATTAATATAATAAAATATTTCTTTAAATTGATTGACATGCCCAGTGATTGGTGATTTTCTAGTGCGCAACTGTGCGTGACAAATTGTAATAAAATTACTTTTAACACCACCTACTATGTGGCCTTTTTACCCTAAACTGATCATATTTTTTAAACTCTAAGTAAATTCAGTAAAAAAAAAGGATTTCTCTAAGTAAATAAAAGTAAATTAGGTAATCAACCCTCACTGGTCTCGACTCGGACTCGACCGTCTCTGGTCTCGGACTCGACTCTCTCAGGTCTCGGTCTCGACTCGGACTCGAGTGAGGTGGTCTCGACTACAACACTGGTATTGGGTGCACAAACATATTAATTAGTGAGTCTGTTTACATTATCTTTGTTTTATTGCATTTTGTTCTCGACATAGAACAGATCGGTAACCCGATTTTAGGGTTAAGGCCCAACAAGAACCCCTGCTTTAGTGCGTAATCCCAATGCACAATGTTCCTATCGCAGAGTTGAGTGCTTTGAAGCGAGGTGAGTGTCTCCATCCTTCTCTTCAGTAAAAGGAACATTGTTAGATTTATGCTAAAACTGTGTAAGGCTACGGCTAGCTTTAATCCCCTCCTTACAGTATATGACAGAGCTGCCCTCACCTTGCCAAGCACTTAAAGAGGCAATCTCTCAAAAACTCGCCTTTCAATTAAAGCCCGTGCGAGTGTGCGTAGGAGCTGTACAGGAGTTGGGGGTTGTGGCGAAGGGGCAACAAGCCCATTCCTGATGTAAATGAAGAGATGCATATCAGCGTTAATCCATTGCTTTGTAGTCACAGCCATACCTAAAGTCTGTCTAATTTCCCTTGCCCTCCCCTTTCCAGCCAGAAGTGTATCGATCGGCTGTAATTGAAGTGTACTTGATAATCCGCAAGGAAACAGGGGAGAGGGAGACCCTCAACTCTAACTCTGATGCACAGAGAATGGATGTGTGTGTGTGTGTGTGTTGGCGCTGTGAGGGCTCTTAGGTATGGGCGGGTTGGGCAACACCCCTTTCACAATTTTTTCTCAGCTGATTAAACTCATTGAGAGGCAGGCAAGTGGAACAAATGGATACAAAGGTCTGCCAGGCAGCCAACAGCAGCACGGATTTCTTCATTGAAACTGCCAGCTCCAAATCTCTAAGGTTGTCTCTACACCATTACCCTGCAGGAGAGCCCTGCCCCGAGCTCCCTTGACTGTGTGAATAACCACAGCGAGACCGCTCAGATCCGCAATGTAGATTTAGAATCTGTAAATCCAATTTCATACATTTGATAACACTGCCACCGTTCGAATTAAATTATGTTTTATTCATCCCTGTGAAGGGAAACTCTGTGCATTCGGTAATGAGTTCAGTGTTGGATAAATACGTCGGCTTACTTCTGTCGCTGGGTATGTAATCGAAAGAACGTTGTTAAAATACCACCTTGCAAAAGAAAAAAAAAGACGTCAATTGCATAGTACGTGGAATGCAGGAAGAAGTTGTTTTAACAAAGTTTGAACATAGACGTTACACAAATACAGGATCAAAGCCATTTAGCTTGAAGACCACGTCATCTGTCTATTGTTTGTTTGTAAGCAGGGAAGTGGCGGTCTGCTTCCGAGCAGACTCTCTTAGAGGTTGTCCAGGATAGCTGTCTGGATATATAGACGCGTCGGGCTCGGCTCGGCCATTTTAGTATCTAGTCCAAGTACCTGTGTTTGTTTAAAATAGAAAGGTATAGCAAGGGAAGTGGCAAAAGGTCAGCTATGATTTGGAATCCAAATATACTTTTCCCTATCTATCTATCTATCTATCTATCTATCTATCTATCTATCTATCTATCTATCTATCTATCTATCTATCTATCTATCTATCTATCTATCTATCTATCTATCTATCTATCTATCTACAGTATCTATCCAAATCTATCTATCTATCTATCTATCTATCTATCTATCTATCTATCTATCTATCTATCTATCTATCTATCTATCTATCTATCTATCTATCTATCTATCTATCTATCTATCTATCTATCTATCTATCTATCTATCTATCTATCTATCTATCTACAGTATCTATCTATCTATCTATCTATCTATCTATCTATCTATCTATCTATCCATCTATCTATCTATCTATCTATCTATCTATCTATCTATCTATCTATCTATCTATCTATCTATCTATCTATCTATCTATCTATCTATCTATCTATCTATCTATCTATCTATCTATCTATCTATCTATCTATCTATCTATCTATCTATCTATCTATCTACAGTATCTATCCAAATCTATCTATCTATCTATCTATCTATCTATCTATCTATCTATCTATCTATCTATCTATCTATCTATCTATCTATCTATCTATCTATCTATCTATCTATCTATCTATCTATCTATCTATCTATCTATCTACAGTATCTATCCAAATCTATCTATCTATCTATCTATCTATCTATCTATCTATCTATCTATCTATCTATCTATCTATCTATCTATCTATCTATCTATCTATCTATCTATCTATCTATCTATCTATCTATCTATCTATCTATCATTGTGATATCTTTATTACTGGAAATGTATAGTTAATTTATTAATGTCCTGTATTTATTTCAATAATTATATTTTAATGACATTTTTTAGAGCTATATATCCATGATCTTTGCATATATTGTAGTTACAGTATATGGACTTGCATATAGACCTCTAGTCTCGGTATATAGACCTCCCCCTATGAATGTGTGCTAACTAAAAAGAGATCTGTCCGGTTGCCAGCAAAGTGAATTAGACGACCTAAACCGCAGCCTTGCCAGACAGTTGTGTCAGTGTCCTTGATCATCATGCACTGACATTTGGCCATGAGGACAACAGGAAATGGCCAGGCCTGAATGGGAGCCACTGTGCGTCATGAAAGTGATAACACAGGCTTTGTGCAGGAGGGGTTGCTTACACCATATGACTGTTTTACATTAGTAGAATGAGAAGGGTAAGGAAAAAGAGAAAGTGCTTTGTGGTTAATATAAGAGCAATTCAATTATTACACGTTTTTTTAAACCACACTTAAAAATGAATGTAAAAAAAATTTTTTTGAATGTATGTGTGTGTATATGTGTGTGTTGTGTATTATTTATTTATTTTAGGAAAAGTGATTTGCAATAAATAAATAAGATGAAGAAACATTAGTGTTACAAGGTAGGATATATAATAACGTAAACCATTACATTACACATTTCAGGTAATATAGTCTAACTACTTCTTGGTTACTTTTAGATTGCTTTGACCTAACTCATTTTTCACACTGAATTGACTAGGATAAGCTTGTATCATATTGATATAAAACATACAGATGAATAAAATATATATCATTCTTTGTTGGAAGGAACATTTAAAGCATGCAAAAGAAGAATTAGAGAGAATCAATTAATTATGAATGATGCTTTAATCATGTAATCAATAAAAAAGTAACTGTAGTTGGATTACAAGTATAGCCTATTTTAAAATGCAATATAATCTAATTACAAATACTTATTTTTTTTTGGAATCTGATTATGTTATCCAGATGACATGCAATCAGTTGTAGTTGTGTATATGTATATTTCATTATAACATTTTTTAAAGACAATTGACCATGAACCACATGTAAACACACGTTTTCCTAGCAGTCAGTGCCCTCCAGGTATCTCAGTACCCTCTACTCATTAACATCATTAGTTGCAGAGACTGTAAAATAAATTCCGGTAAATTTACAGTAAAAAAAAACCTGCCGCTGTGGTTGCCAGAAATTTACCGTAAAAAAATACGGTAGGAACATTTTAGGTTGTACAGATTTAAGGTCTATTGACAGTAAAAACATGTATTTCATTACCTGATATAATGTTAATTTACCAACTTACTGAAGTACTAATATATATGTTTTGCACCTTTTGTAAAACACTAACAACCACCAATCACAGCGGGGATGATAGTCACATGATGAATCACATTGCAGCCATTCCACAAACTGAGTGAGTGATACTAATGTATAGAGACTTCACAGTGTCATTCACACAAACACTAAACACTGTCATTGTAAATTTGTAACACACATGAAATTTACAAATTTAACAACATTAGATGTAACATAAAACTCTAATGTACATAACTGATGAAAAACGGTTATTTCAATACAAATACATCAAATGTGAAGTGTCACGCAGGGAATTCTGGGATTGTCAATTTACAGTTGTCACTGTAAATTATACAATGACTTGTTTTCCATTACATTTTACGGTATTTTATTGTAAAATGTACAGGTACTGCAGCTATTACAGTTATTCACCCTATATAATATGGTAATTTTCAGTTAAAACAATTTAACATTTATTCACCATAACATTCTTTTACCGTTAAAATCGCTATATATTTTTTTTACTTGTTAGGACTTATGCCAGATCACATTGTTTTTGCCCACTCATGCATGCATATATGGGCAAATAGACACACACACACACACTCACAGAGAGAGAAATGCACATACACAGAGAAATGCACACACAAAAATACACAGCAGGTATCCAGACGCCCTTGCTCTTTGGGAGGGGCCAAGAAATAACCATAACTCCCTTCTCGCCTCCCTCCGCCCGCTGACCTCTGCTTTAAGTGGGCAGCAGGTAATTGGCGAGGCGGTTGCCCATCAGCCACCACCTCTGCGTGTGCCGTCTGTGTCATCTCTATTTATTATATTGTGCATGCACCCTGGGCTCGGGTAATCAATTTCACAAGGATACAGGCCTGATATCCGCCAGCGTGCGCATCATGAGGCCAGCCCTCCTCTTATCAAGTGCAGAATTGCCGGCTAGAGGTCAGGAGCAGATAAACAGGGGTGTAAAGCAACTCCCCCCCTCCTTATTCTAACCCTACCTCCTCACAAGCAAAAAGGTTGGGGAGGCGATGTTGGGCACTGCTGCTAGGGCGAGTGGGTGCGCCGAACAAAACACACAGCCAGCGAGAGGCCGTGACCCCTGTAAGGTGCCTCTTGTTACGGCCGACCTTCAGAATTTCATCATCGCTGTTCCTGACCGCTTCATGATTCGGAGGGTAGCAGCAGGCTCATCTTTGCAGAGGAGTTTGTGTTAGCCCACAAACACGCTCTTTCTGATTATCTCTCTGCGGACCTTTATAGACCAAGCCTGACTCTATCAATCATAGCTATCTTTCTCCAGCTCTTCACTTGCCCTGTGTCCCCCATTCTCCACCTGTCCGACCATTTATTTATAGTTAAAAATATTATTATAAAGTGTGTGTGTATTTACATTCAGTCTCCATCTGTCTATTCATTACGGTTAACGGGATATTTTGGGTTCGGCATGAATTGAGATGGACAGAACGTGTGGTAATACGCAATACACTCAAATAATGATTACCAAAAAAATCTGGGTTACAGTGCACTTGCAATGCTTCAAATGTTTCAATAGTATAGCCACAAGACATAATATGTTAACACGATTTTTGTGTGCACTTGCTAACCTCTTCTGTGTAAAGTTATATTCAATTTTCAACCGTGTTGCCGTGACAACATACTGTAACACCTTCAAAAATTGGCCCCATTTATTTCCATTGTAAGTGTCACTGTAACCTTGAAGTAAATGCATTTTTTTTTTTTTTTGAAAGATTTAAAAGCAGAAATGTGAAGCTTATCAATTTATAAAAACGTTGATTCTTCTGGTAAAACATTTTTCAGGTTGTTGTTGTTCTCCTCATCATTTTAGGTGTCTTGTCATGCCAACAAGGTTGAAAATTGCATGTAACTTTACACAGACGTTAACACTCATATTGTGGCTTTACTATTGAAACTAGTGTTTGAAGGTTTTCTCCATTCACTTCCATTGCAAGTGCCTCATTGAAACCCAGAACAGGGTAACTTTAAGCCTGGAATATTCCTTTACGGTCTTTCCAGCTCCAGATTCTTGCGTTTTTCACATCAAACACTGTTAGCACAACATTTTGAACAGATCGCTGGGTTCTCAACGGCCCAACAGTTAAACACGACCATGACGCTATGTTCGGGAATTAAATGTTAGTGTGGTGACATTGTTACTTCATTTACTGCGGCCGTTATTGGCATAATCCCTTATATCCGCTTAGAATTCTGTAATCAAATAAAGTTCTTGTAAGATGGAAAGGTCATTGTGCCATAAGTGGTCATTAACCACAGACATAGCAATGTTTAGGGATCACTGGGTGAGTCCAAATCATGAAAATGTCATGCAGTTTGAATCAGCTTGAGTAAACATTCATTAGGTTGTGAGGCTGGCTGTGTAGACACATCCCAGGATTCTTTGCAAGCAGCTGTGTGTATTTGCTGAGGGGAATGGACCCTGGGCGAATATGTTTTGGCAGCTTTACATCACTTTCCGGTGATGCTTTGTTCAAGCACTATCTGACCTGCAAGAAATTGTTGAGAACCATTATGAATTTTAAATCCCCTCACATGCTCTTATTGTGCATCTATAAACTTACGATTATAGACAGTCTGATTTTTATTAAGCCAGAAGCACCTGCTTCATACGAGTAGACAAGGATTCTGTGACATATCATCCCTTTTTACGCTGACCCCATGACATCTTCAGGTTAAAGAGTTGATGAGTGTTATGCTTGCTCTCTCTCTCTCTCAGCACTACCCCCCTCCCACCATCCCTCATTCTGCCTCGACCATCCGCTCTGTCATTAAGCCATACATGCACAAGCTTTAAGACACAACCATATGGTGCTGTTTTATTGTGGAAAGGATGGCTGAGGATGACCATGATTTGATGAATCTTTCTTGGAAAAAGAGGTATCTGCTTTGCTGATAAACCAGGGCAAAGTGTGGGTGTGTGTGTGTTGTGGTATTATATGGTTGAGTAGAGAGATTCACTGATGTGGCACCACCTAGGGGACCTAATAAAACACAAAATGATTTATATTTCACTAAAAGCAAAATGTTGCCTTTTTTTGATTTTACTTTACATACATTATACCTTATAAGTCAAGTCACATTTATTTATATAGCGCTTTTTACAATACAGATTGTACCAAAGCAGCTTCACAGTGATAACATGAAAATAATACAACACAGATCAATAATATTGTTGAATATATTAATAAATGTCCCCAACTAAGCAAGCCAGTAATATAAACTTTATATAAATATAAAATATTGTAGTTTTCTATAAAATGATGGGTAACACTTCCCATCAATAACGTTAGTTGATTGAACAATAAGCTATTCATTGATTGTATTCATTGCTTGTACAAGTATATGAATTCTTGTGGCAAAGCTTATCGAGTCGACATTAAACAGTCAACACAAAAGAAGAACTGACAACACTACACACAATAGACATTGAGAAGGTACAGTAAAAAAAGAACAATATAAACCTTATATAGGAATATTGCACATTTGCTATGTATTCATACAAGTATGAATATATTTATTAGTCTTAAAAAGAAATACAGTACAACTGTTCAATTAATGTTTTCATATATTTCAAAATTAGCAGTAACTAAGAATAATAAATGCTTTATTTTTTTGGAGATAACTAACGTTAACATAAACCTTGTTTTAAAGTGTTATGAAAAGATGATGTGTAAATGGTCTCAGTTGAAGGTTTGAGGTTAAAAACAAACCCCCAAAAATGAATGAATTCACATTTTCGGTCAAAGTCTACAACGTTTTCATGGTTACACTTGGAGTTTGCTCTGAACAAATCAAAGCGATCAGTCTGCTGGTCACTAAGGGCAGTGAAACTCACAAGTCTCCATAGCGGTAAAGAGCTTAGCCACATGTATGGAGGGAAAGCTGTTTTTTAAGCTGTTAGGTTCCCCTCAGAATCTTGACGAGCATGTACAATGGTGGGGCAAACAATGCTGGCCAGCTCTGCTGTTAAGACGTTTGGTCTGTCTGGAGGCATGTTTAGTATTCAGCTAGCAGAGCGTGGAAAGATAAAAGAGGAAATGTCTATCTCTGAGACCAAGGAAGCCCAAAAGAAGCCATCAAGCCCCGAACATACAAGTATGAATAGACTCCTCTGGCAGTGAGGAGATGGTATCGGCATCCACTAGCAAATTCCCCAAACAGATAAGAAGCACAGGGCAACCAGTGAAGAATTTATACGCCACAGGCACGGTACATGTGATCTTAACACATATAGTCCTCTAGTGCGAGCATGTGTGCTGGCACATGTCTGTGTGTGCGTTTGTGCATCTGTATGTTTTGAGCATGATATTTTACAACAGATATATTGTATTCTACTGTATTTTTTTATTGTTTATGTTGGTCTAATATATGCATGAGCAAGCTTCAACACGTTTCATCTAACTTAACTGTGTTTGAGCACCTTACGCCTTGAGTGCAAAATTGAATGAGTTTAATCAAGCAAAAAGTTGGTTTAATTTTAAAAACTTTAAAAGCATGTTGTTCCTGTGGTAAAAAATCACTCTATTTTACAAAATAATCTCACTTTATTAACTATGACTTTTGCCTCAAACTAAGTTTAGGTATTAGGTAGGATTAATGCTAGTAATATGCATGCTAATAATCCAACTAGTTAAAGGTTAAATTTACTCAGCCCCATATCATCCAAGATATCCATGTCATTCTTTCTTCAGTCGAAAAGAAATTAAAGTTTTTGATGAAAACGTTCCAGGATTTTTCTCCATATAATGGACTTCAACGGGAACCAAATGGTTCAAGGTACAAAAGACAGTTTCAGTACAAACTGCAAACTGTTCAAAGGGTTTTAAACAATTCCAGATGATGAATAAGGGTCTTATCAAGCGAATCGATTGCTCATTTAAAAAAAAAAAAAAAAACAATAACAAAGTTTAAGTTTTATAAGCTCAAATGCTCGCCTTGCTCTGTTCTGCGATGCGCGTTCGTGACTCTCCTATTTGAACTCGTTCATCAAAATGAACGAATCTTTTCCAGAGTCAACTCGTCCATTTCGTTCATTGAATGAACCAAATGACATGAAAAAAAATTCGTTCATTTTGATAAACGAGTTCGAACAGGAGAGTCACGAACGCACATCACAGAACAGAGCAAGGCGACCATTTGAGCTTATAAAACTTAAACTTTGTTATTTTTTTTTTGTTTTAAATGAGCGATTGTTTCGCTTCATCATCTGAAATCGATTAAAGCCCTTTGAACAGTTTGCAGTTTGCACTGAAACTGTCTTTTGGACCTTGAACCGTTTGGTTCCCATTGAAGTCAATTACATGGAGAAAAATCCTGGAATGTTTTCATCAAAAACCTTAATTTCTTTTCGACTGAAGAAAGAATGACATGGATATCTTGGATGACATGGGGGTGAGTAAATTATCAGCAAAAGTTTTTTGTTTGTTTGTTTGTTGTTGTTTTTTTAAGTAAACTACTCCTTTAATAATTGGTCCCCAAACTAAAGTCCTATACCAAAGAACGTTGGATTAATTATTCAAAATAAATGATTCATTGAATTTCTATGTTTATATTTATTCACCCTAAGAAAGCAAATTCATATTATATATCATAACTTCTACACAGCCAACATCACTATCTCCACACACTCAGAGTAGAGACGTTCAATATCTACATTTCTCTTCAATCTGACACAGAGCAAAAAAGGCTTAAAGTGGCAGAATCTGACACGAGTCCCCTCTAATAAAACATGGCTCTCACAGAATATTTCATTTGATTTGACTAGTTCTTTTGCAGGATATTAATCTATTTGAAGTGACCTACTGACCTATAAAACAGCCAACTGCAGGACCGAAGACCATAAGCTCATTTACTGTTGAGAGATATGAAAAAAAAAAAAAAAAAAAAAAAAAACAGATTAGTCCTGTAATTACATTTAATGGGCCAAAAATAAATAAATAAATCAAACATTCAAATACATGTAAATATGAAGTTTTAATTAATTTTCCGTGGGATTTTTATGCAGTGTGTGTGTCCACAGTTTTGGATCAAACGTTTTTTGGCACATTTTTTTTTTTTCTCAGTGATCTAAAATGTAATCACTATAAATGCCAACTTTATGTACTGATCACATTATCGCCACAGGCAGCTAAAGCCTAATCAGATGAGTGATGTACAGTAGATCACACAGACTTCGTGCTTTCACTTATCTGAGCATGAAGAACATTTAACACCTCTTTCTATAGACAAAAATTAAGAAATAGACGCCTCTCAATAATTAAGACAGCAAACGTCAGTAAATTTATATTAAAAAAGAAAAGAAAGAAAGAAATCTCCTTTCACATGTTGAGATTAAGCATTCTCTTTCTCCTGGTTCACTGAAGCAATCCAAACTCCCACCCACTCGTCCACACCTCCAGCTATTACACTTTCATGTGTTTTAATAGGCCTCTAGGCCTCTTGACTTCTTCTCTTCGCTCTTTTGTGTGTGTAAGCGCTACATAAGGAGAGTTATTTAGCCCAACTGAACTATTGCAGATGGGAATTATTAATTTGTATCTGCTTAGCTTCATTTGGACTACTTAGCAAATGACTGGGGAGGAAGGGAGAGAGAGAGAGAGTGAGGGAGGGAGAGAAAGAAAATCATTCTTTTCACTTGACTGTGGGGCTTGAAGTCCCCGGGCTTTGGACAGATCCTAGTCGAGGGTCCTGAGTGTTAAATGTCAAGCCTTGTAGTGAGCTGTCAAAGAACAGAATAGGCCCGGAATGATTGATGACTGGAGGGCCCAAAACCCAAACCCCCGATTGCAAATGCTACCTTGCGTCACAACCCCTTCCCCCACACCGACGGATTCTTGCCTATTCAAGGTCAGCTTGCATACCCTGACACCCCAGCATTCTGGCGTCGCTTTAGGCCTCTTGACGGAGAGAGCCGGCCTTTATTTACACACGGAATTGCAGGGTGCTCTTGCCAGATCTTGCGCCGCCATTTAATCCCAAAAAGAGGTGAGGAAAATAACACTCTGTTTTCCCATTTCAGCTGCTTTCCCCCCTCATTTCGGGCAGTAGTGCACTGTGTCGTGGCCTCTCACAGTGTTCTGACCCTGACAAATATGATATCTGGGAGATTTGTGTGTGTTTGTGTCTGTGTGTTTTGGGAAAGAGGGAGGGGAAACCTAAAAGCCCTCCAATCAGATGACAAGATTATTAATGGGGCAGGCTGTGTCGTATCTCGCTGCATGCATATTCATAAAGAAGCTGTACAGATGGCACAGTGCTGGCCGATGTGGAGTTAAAGCTTTTCCAAAACAATCACATACACATTGTAGTAATACGTGTGCATAATTTATTTAACTAGAGTCTGTTGAGTCTGACTGTATTTTCTTATTCCCAGCATAAAATTGTGGGCTATTAAGGAGCAGTGCATATGATCATGTTATAGCAATCCTCATAATAAAGATGAAGGACATGTTTTCCGCACCTGAAAATAGTAGTTTTGAGGAACTTAACGTAAGCTTAAAATAAATGTTGTTTCCTCTCGGCTGATAGAATGATTAGTCACATGGTATTTGTGTCTGATGTGTGAACTGTTTCTTTTCGAATGGCCCTAAAGAAAAGATGGCAGCACCCGGGTCAAGAGCTTGTTGATGCCAACTAAGCTCCTGCCATTGAGATCAATGGGAATGCTAACATGGCAATATAGCAAACCTTTATTTAAAAAAGAAAAAGTATCCTCTATCAAAAAATGGTCCAAACAAGTGCATTTTCAATCATTTTCCAATGAACATATTTTCTGCAATGAAAATGGATGATTTGTTAGACTTCGTAAATGTTTGAAAAAATTGTTGCAAAAAAATTAAAAATAAAATAAGTTCCATAAATAAAAATATGAAAACAAATATTTAGTGTAAGTACATACACTGTAGAAAAATATTGTTCGTTTAACTTAAAAAATGAAGTAACCTGGTTGCCTTAAAATTTTAAGTTCATTAAAATGGAAAAATTGAGTTACTACAATTAAGGAGATTGATTTAATCTTCAGAAACTCAAAATATTATGTTATCTGAACAACATAAATTATTTAAGTTGATTTGACAAAAGAAAAAATGTGATTACAAATCATGAAAATATATATTTTTATAAATAACAATAAATAACACAATAAAAGAGTAATACAGGAAAAAAAAATACTAATCTGAGAAGAAAGGGGGAGGGGGGTAAAGATGGAATATGCGGGGACATTTTTTGATTCCCATTAAGAAAACAGCTTATAAATCATACTAAGTTATGTTTTTTTGTTATTTGAAAATGTAAAAATGCAGCATTGAAACAGAGAGACTCGATCAGATTTAGTTTGAAGTTTTTTAACAAGATAACTTCAAAATGAGCTCTAATTACTGAAAGGCACAATAAAGTTTTAACATGCCTTAAGTAGCCGTTCTATAATTGTTGAGGATAATTTAAGTGCTTTTCATTCTTTTGTGTTTCATATAAACTGATATGAACATTTAACATATTAGCATAAGCATTTTATCCCAAACAACTTTTAATAATCTACATAAGAACAGTTGTACCTAGCAGAGCTATCTTCTCATCCCCGTTGTAGATAATCTCAATGACCTCTATCAATAAATTCAACTGAAAAACGTCATTCTCCATGAGGCTTTCCAATAACAATGGCAACATTTGTCTGCACGTACTTGTCTGTGGGTTAACCACATGGCTTGAGTGTCACTCAGGCCAGATCCTTGTGAGGTATGAAGAGGCTTCAAAAGGAGAGTCTGCTCACATTACTTTATCTGTCCTTCACTCCAGCCTTGCTGATACCATCAGGGCCCTGAAAGTCACGCTCTATGTAACAGATCAAAGAACCTCTTTTCAAAACTCACCATGCTGATTACTGTTAATTCGCTGCCATAAGTGGTATTTAGACTTCATTATCATCACCAAAAGGAAAACTTGTTACGTACAAAGTCAGCCATTGAGAGAAAGACGGACAGCGAGAAAAGGGACTGCTTTTTAAAGGGTGGCAGTGTGTCTGACATCGAAGTGGACGAGGCTTTGAAAACCGAAATTTGAGACCGTGTCGCACCTGCCTATCTGACCTGCCGCTGCAAGTCAGGATCTCTTCGCTGCCATTAATATTAACACAGATAAACATAAAGCTAAATACCAGGCCATGCTCTGTTAACTTTATGTGATTAAGAATGATTGGGTTCTTGCTTCACCACACAGCAAGGATCAAAGAGCATGAAACGCCTATGAGAGCGCCAGTCTCCCAGTGGAACCCTTTTCCTATTTCCCTCTACATTTAATCCATGTATCTAATGCATGTAAGCATCAGCGTTTACTCCCTGGGCTATCAGAGAATATGGAGCGCTGTTACATAAAATGAATGTGTTTGCAAGACGTTTATTTAAACATAGGCTGCAGTTTATAGCTCTGGATGAATGGGGCCATGCACAGGAAACTGAAGGGTGGAATGATTTTGCCACGTCTGATCTGTGTGTAATATAGAGCATTGAAAAAACGAAGGAATATCCATTTTTTTCTTAAAGTCGCCATAAAATCAAAATGGACAATTCCTATTTTTTATAAATGATTTTTCAATGCACATAATTTTTTTTTTTATTAAAATGCATGCATCCTTGTAATCTTTAATCAAAATAGCTTTCCCTCCCACTTGCACCAGCATCTCTTCTCTGATGAAGTGTGTACTGGCGCGAGGATGGGCCAACCTGTCCCGAACATGAGATCACACACCCATCCAAAGATCTAATCAATTACTATTGGCCCTGTCCTCAGTGTTTGGGGTAAAGCATTACAAGTAATCAGATTACTTTTTTAAAGTAACTTTTTTTTAAATTACTTTTAAATCTACTTTTTCAAATAAGTACCGCAAGTTACATTTATCGACTGACAGCTCTCCTGTCCCCATATTAAGACAAATCAAGGCGCAGAAGCATTGTGCACGCTGTGTGAACATGATGGTTATTGTAGTTCTAAACTAAATGTGAGTGTGCATCTACTCATCCATACCAACATCAACCATACCAATTAGCAAAAACGACTTCACATGACCAAACATCACATTTGTGTTTCATTTACCCCTCCTATTTTTCTTGCAATCTAGAATGGCAGCACAGCTCAAAGTTTAGTTTCTACTGTACATGCATGAATTTGCATTTCTGCACACTTGACATTGAAGACTGGAGTAATGATGCTGAAAATTAAACTTTACCATCACAGGAGTACATTTTGTAAAATCTATTAAAATATATAACAATATCACAATTTTTTAACTGTATTTTTTTATCAAATAAATGAAGCTCTTCTCTGAAAAACATTTTAAAAATTTATCGACAGTATTGTTTTTAGTGCTTGAGTCATATGGTTTACTTTGTTTCCTTTATGGTTCTTTTACGTCATTTTTTTTACAGCTTGAAACGTCACTCACCATTGTAATTGCATGGAAAAGCGTCTTTTGAAAGTCAATAAAGAAGACAGGAAAGGTCCAGGAACTCAGCAGGAGTGAAAAGAACATTGGGTATAGACCCTGCTGGAACCAGGTCCAGTTGGCTGGAACATTGGCCAAAGAGTTGTCCATGGTTACTTTAACCTGCATGTGTGCCCAGTGAGGAAAACATGACCCTGAGAAAGCACGGAAAGCAGAGGGCACTTTTGACAGGAAATGAGACATTCTTTATACAATGTCCTTAATATCTTCAGACTCAAGATGGGGCCTGATTTACACCACAAAGCAGCACATATTTATCTATTGCAATTTAGGCATGCACTACTCATTGTGTGAAAAAAGCCCTTCATGCAAGTTCCCCACACATTGGCAGGTACACAAATAGCCCTTTATATTGAGTAAACCTGACTGGCAATTTACAGTATATGGTCTGTATCTACACTTTGGATTTCGGTTTCCTTTAACTTCACTGAAACATTTTATAATGTATAGCCATTATTAATGGAGAATTGCTTCCTAGAAATCACTATATTGCCTAGAGCTCTCAGCGTGAAAGCACAAAGCGAGCAAGCCATCTTAGTTGCACTGCTTCTTATGGTGTGTTCACACCGAACGCGTCTATCGCGTCTAGTTAGACGCTTGAACATTCGCTTGAGTTCAAATGTTTCAACTTGCGCGGAAGACATTCGCGTCAAATGTGTCACCCAATTCGCGTCATTCGCAACGCCCGGCGCGAAGGATGCGTCTATTCGCGTCTTTGCATTGGCTTTGTATGTAATCTACTCACGCAAACTAATTAAATTCGCGTTCGGTGTGAACACACCATTGGGCCTAATATAGTTTTTTTTTTTTTTTTTTTTTTAATTGTTTGAAGAGGACTTGTAGCATAACTTCAACATGGATTTTGCATAATCTTTGAACCTTGGTTTAATTGAAAAAGTTGCAAATCTTCCCACTTGTAGTTGAGAAATATAATAAATACAGTAAAGTAAAAATTAAAACGAAGAAGTAGTGATTATGTAATTGGAAGTATTTGTTGACTCCTTTAATTGAAATAAAAAGTGACTTTTATGTTGTCAAATCAAAAGTATCGACTACCAACATGATATCTTACATGTTTTTGCCATTGGGCTCACTTTAATTCCATTTTCCATTTTGATATAATGTCACGTTGTATTGATCAAGCGCTTTGATTACCCACAAAAGCACTATAAAAAAGAAACCATTATTATTATACACAAAAATGCTGGGTTGTTTTAACCCAATTTTAGGTCAAATATGGACAAACCTGAAAGTTGGGTTCATCCACAATTGACCCAACCCAGCATTTTTTAGAGTGTAACTAACAATGTCAACACAGACTAACCCTGTGGCTGATTACATTTGTTTTTTTCGCTGAAGTCCATCAAGCAGACTGATGTATTGCTCCCTCCTTCCATGACTACCTGCTCTAGTCTCAACATGTTGCAATCTGACAGTAGTTGGTTGGAGACTCTTGGCACATTTCCACGAGGCTATCAGATGAGACACAAATGAACTGAGCCAAGACACAGTAGACAACACCAGAGTCTTGGACTCAGATACACTTCCTCCTCATGTTAACCAGCCAGCAGCAGTATCCTTTCCACATGCTGTAGAGTGAGTGTTATTTTGTGCTTTACGTTTGTGCTTTTGAGAAGAATGGACAAAGAGCATTGAGGGAAGCAATACAAATCGGTTATCCAATTGTTTTCCTTTTCTATTATTTTACAGTGCAAAACCAGCCTTTAATTGCCAACTTAGCATCAAATCTTCGGAGGTTAGTGATCAAATAGTTAACAGTTCATTGCTGACCTGGAATGTAAGTGTTTCAGACAGCATGGAGGACATTCTACTTATTCCAGTCGAGTGAGCTTTAGCTTTGTTGAGGTGATTGAGGCTGTGCTCTTTGGTTCTTTCCAGTAATCTTCCCCAAACACAAACACAAAGAGGAGAGAGAAAGATAGAAGGAAAGTAATTGTCTATAAGTCCTGTTAAGAAACACAATTGTTGTTTGTTTGTATTTGGTCCCTGTAATACGGCCGTTTCACAACGCAAGCTTGAGCTTTACATCAGCGCAAGTACATCGTCACTGCAGCTGCAGACGTATGTCTATTTAATGCAACCAAACTTAAGTGATGGCAACTCGATTCACTTAGGCGCTGTTTACACCTGCGGTATTAAGATGCGTTTTGGTGCGCAGATGAGGGAGGCACATACTTTTGTCCACTTTCAACCACTTCTCTCCCAATTTCTTCGAGGGGAACGTCCATGGGCGTGTAAACGCATGGGCTTGTTTCAGAACTTTCGATCTAATGGACAAAATAAGCTCACGCAAAGGCAGGGGTCTTTTGTTGCTGTTTGAACACATTGGACCACGGGAGTGTTTATCCTGGTCAAATGCGTTTTCAACACTCAAGTGGTCGAAAGTGGACAAGCTCAACATTTTAGACCCTGTTTACCAGGTGTAAAAGGGCCTAAGTGAATCAAGTCGCCATCGCTAAAGTTTGGTAGCAGATTACATTAATTTACTTAGAGCAAAAATGACCTCTGCCACTAGGGTTTTTATATCACTTTCAAATACACACACACACACACGCACACACACCAGCATAAATACTCAACTTGCAAAGCCTCCTGCTGTGATGCAATTTGACATTCCTCCTAGTAGGCACTCGGATACGAAGAACAAAACAGTCCTTTTCTATAAAAAAAAAACATTCTTAATGACAATATATTATGCATAGAGTAATAATATATGCAGCATATATAATTATAAAAATATACTATATTTATATAAACTATAGACACTATAGGTATGGTATACCCTACTATATATATTTTATTAAAAAAAAAAAAATCTCCATAGTCACTTAGACAAAAAGTACAAAAGTAACAGAACACATTACTTTTAAATAAATAAAAACAGTTGTACAGTAAAGGTATAATAACCTGTAATAAGATAAGAGATATTTTGTATGGCATATCAAAGAGTTAGGAAATATTGGTCAGAATATTCTAAAGAATATTGTGTTATATAACTTCTCAGTAAAAAGACAAAACACCTTCAAGACTTGATGTTTTACTTGACATAAAAAGTAAAGTAATGTTACTTTTTTAAGGGGGAAGCGCAATATTGTAATGCACTACTTTTAAAAGTAACTTTCCCCACTGTTTATAATATATAAAATGTAAGTTATTGTATGCTATGTGTATGAGGGATACTTTGCCTTTGTTTAATTTGATGCAAAAATGTCATTTACAAATGTTCTTATGAGCATATATAAGAATAAATGGTTGAATTTCAGAATGTCTTGCCAGCGCATATATTTGATGTCACCCTTGTGCTCGTGTAGCCGAGGTCCTGAATCAATCAGAGTCAGACGCTGAAGCGCTAGCTGGCCTGCAAGTTGTAATCGCGCCACCTCTGAACCAGCCCCCTTAGTGTGAGCATGATCTGGCCCTTAGCCTGCTCTTGGTTATAATTTCTTTTTCCTTTCTCTTCTCTTGCCCCCTGGAGCCATTACTGTATTTAAATTTAGACCAAAGGGCACATGTGAACCAGCTGACTGGGGTGCTAATCTCTGGACCTTGAAGTGCTTCTCTTTACTTTTTTCTTTTTGTGAACATATATATACGAGAGATCGATTACACATGGCTGAGTGGTTGTCTGACAAAAGCCCTGCAGTGAACTTCACCTATGGATCGACAGGGCAGCTGCAAAGTTATGGTGACTGAGCTGTATTGCGCTGCCTTATGGCTAAGATTTGAATCAATCTGGCCTCAAAGCGAGGGTCACCTTATCTGCGGCGGGGTCCTGTGACATGGGCGACAGGTGGAGAATTGTGTCGGGGGGTGGAAGAGTGACAGAAGAAAGTCTTAATTTTCACATCTAACAGGTGGTTTAAGCTTTATTTGTAATTTGTTCGTTATTTTTATTTGACTGTGACAATGCAATCTCTTCCTGATGACAGACTCTCGCCTTCGTTCTAGCCCAAAACCTGTCCAAATTCTCCCTATCTTGACGTTGTCCAAAGGTTAGCGATGTGAAGCAGCTGTTTAAGGTCGGACTGCAGCTTATCTTTTCCGAATGACACGTTTGATACAATGCCACAAGAATGAAGAACAAACAGAGAGATGTGTTTTGACAAAATATGTTTTTGTTACTGTCATATTTTAAGGACACCCTTTCATTGATTGACTTATATTGCGTTATTGTGTTTTGATTATTGTGCATTATTGTCAGTTACTTTAGGGATATTTGGGGTTCAATACACGTTAAAGGGGTAGTTCACCCAATTTACTCATCCTCGAGTTGTTTTAAATCTGTTTGAGTTTCTTTCTTCTGGTGAACACAAAAGAAGATATTTTGAAGGATGTTGGTAACCAGACAGTTGACTCTCCATTGCCTTGTTTTACTATGGAACTCAATGCAGTCAACTGTCTTTTTACCAACATTCTTCAAAATATCTTCATTTGTGTTCATCAGAAGAAAGAAACTCATACAGGTTTGCAACAACTTGAGGGATGAGTAAATGATGACAAAATTAACATTTTTGGGTGAACTATCCCTTTAAGCTCACTTACAACAACAACTGAAGAAAAATGTAAAAGCAGAAATGTGAAACTTATATAATTTAACATGAATGCCTCTACTAAAACTTGTTTATCACTTTCTTTTTTTATTGCATTATGATGTTATAGTGGTGAAGTTGTGAAATTGGATACTAACCTTTTCTGTGTAATTATCTTTTTTTCTCCTCACGAAAATCATTTTAGCACGCATATTGTTTTTGTTTTGTGGCTGTACTATTAAAACAATTCTACTAGTGAACTATTTTAAGATTTATAAATTAGTCCCATTAAGTTCCATTGTTTTTTTTTTAAGGAGGCACAAATGGATTTTTTTCTGCTAATCAACATTTTGCTGTCAATTAAAAGTTGTATTCAACCCAAAATATTCTATTTACAAGTTACATTGCAGCAACTTGATTACTAACATGAGAATGGATTGTCAAATTCAAGTCATCCCTTTCTGCTTAAAAGATAAATACTGTAGTGGTGGACAGGACCCTTGGACTGACACAGAAATCCCAGAATAAACGTCTACAATATTACTCCATCCATCAGCGGTCCCTGTCTGTGAAGCGCTTTGGCACTCAGAGTTTAATCCATTAAAGTGCACCCTTTCTCTCACCGGCCTGACATTGAGAGGCCGAATCCAACTTTGTGCTGACATCTCGCGCAGAAATCGCCCTTTTATTCAACCGGCACTGCCATCTCTGCCTCTTTCAATAATATCCTGACTCTCGGGTCACAGAATCAGGGCTTCCAGCCCCATTGCAGAGATTTGCTTGGTGAAAAGAGACGATGAGGGCAGCTCTACCTGTTGACAGGAGAGCCGAGAGCTGTCTAAACAATCATTCCTTGTAATGACAGTTAATGAAGGACCTCCCATAACTGCACAGGTTAAAGCAAGAGTGGTATTCATAACAAACATGTCGACAGAAGTTCACTGGAAAGGTGACAGTTGGTTTGGATGCTAGTTTGCTTCAGGCTGTTATAGAAAATTCTTGGGTGTTCTAAGGTTAAGAAAATGCTGAATTAATATTTAGTGTTATGTATGCATAATTTGGGCACATTTCAACAGTATTGTCTTTACATCTTTAAAGCCTGTCCACACCTGGCCGACCTTTAACACCTCGTGACTAAACAAAGGGCGCCAATGTGAGATGCCACGCATAAAAGCGTCATTTAAAAAAAAAAAAAAACGCCTCTGGTTTGTTTTTTTTAGTTTGATGCGCCGCGTCAAAAACTATCCGACCAATGAGATTGGCGCTTTTGCAACACATTCTCATCCCAAGACATCATCTAACTGACGCTTTTGACCATACGTCAACGTCCGACATTTTACGGCACCCTTTAACGTCAGTTAGATGAGGCTATCCTAGGGCATCATCTAACTGACGCTTTACCTTTAGCGTCAGTTAGATGACGCGGATAGGTTTAGGTCTGGGGTAGGGTTAGGGTTAGATAGCGTCATCTAACTGACGTTAAAGGGTGCCCTAAAACGTCGGATGTTGATCTATGGTCAAAAGCGTAGGCTAGATGACGTCTTGGGATGAGAACGGGCTGGCTTTTGCTCACGTTTTTAGAGCTTCTGAAGTTAAAGTAAAACACAACTTGGGGGCGCTAAAACACAAAACGGTCTTGCCGAGCACACATACGTAACGGCGAAGAAGATCTACGCCAAGTAGCGTCGCCGGCTACACTACCAGGAAGAAATAAGACGAGGAAGATGCAAGGCAAGATGAATGTAGAGCTGCTGTTCTCGTTGCTGTTAGAACATAAAGAACTATAAGAAAAACGTGACGGCGACTACAAAAATCTTGATAAAAGAGAACTGCTATGAAGTTATATTGCATCTAATGTCAGGGAATGAATTTGCATGTCCACTCAGCTCATCGTCAGCGAAAATCACTTGGGTGTAAACACAAAAAACACGTCGAAAAACGTTGGCGAATAACGTTTTCAGATACCATTTGAAGCTTTCCAAATGGCATCAAAAGAGGAATGATTTGCATTGGATTGGAATTGGATTGGATTGGAATGAATTACATTTGACAAATTGCTATCAAACTCAATTCAGAGACATAGCCTAGTTTTTAGAAGATAGGCTTGCATGTTGGTTTTCACAAAGGCAACATGAGTTTTTGTCCGGCTTGTCATTTCTTGATACCATTTCCCCTACTTTTCGTAGCCATCCACTTTTGACATTGTCCTTATTGATGTTGTTACGTTCTACCGCATGAGGTAAAAATAACTTTGACTCATGCCGTGTCATCCATCAGAAAACGGGAAAGTTAATGGCAGCGAGGTGGTGAGGTGAAAGGTGGAGATTATGGAGATGGAAAATGGTCAGCATGGCTAGTGTCTCTAATGGACAAATGAGGAAATGGAGAAAAGCAGACTCCAGGAGGGTATTCTTGTTGACACTATTTAACATATAACCTTTTGTCTTAATGTCCTCTAAGAAAAAACAACGACTGTTGGTGATTGGAGCAGCCGTAGAAACAGCGTTCAGGGGATAGAAAGGAAAGGGGCAGTAGCTGGTGCTTTAAAGTGTCAGAGCCTTTGTAGCTGTGACTAGTTTATGATGCTGATGTCAAGCATCCCACTCAATGAGGTCTTTGTCCCGAACCGAGACCAGGGCAGTGGGAAAACTGCCCACATTTAGTCGGCAGGCCCATCTATCTTTCTGCTAGGCCTTGCTGTCCCCTTTGTACCAAAACTCCTGTGTATTAAAGATCTCCCGGGTTAATGTGCTGGAAAATTGGCTTGCATTTTTATAGGAGGAGGCCAGCTAAATGAAAGAAAAACAACTTAGGGAGGGCAGAAAGAACGAGAAAAAAATATCTGAAGGAGTGATCCGAGAGGGCAGGCCCTCAAGACTTGTATCCTGTGACCTCGATAAAAGAGAAGCCTCTATGTCACACTGGAGACAGTCCTGTAGTCTGCCAGAGTGTGTTTCCATCCATTTATCATCAGAGTCATAAGCAGTGGTTGTTACTGTAGATGTGTTGACCCGGTCACAATACACATAGAGATACATTACACATAAATCTAAGGGGAACACCAACGAAGAATGGAAAAACGAGAAGAAAAAAAAAGTAGAATATTGTGTTATGCAGTCAGCTAGAAAGGAGAAACAATCATCCCCGCAGATACTTCATTCACCAGGTCACTCCATTTTTGTCCAACTCAGAGCTTGTCACCTGCCCCGTTGCCCGATGTGAAGTTGAACGCAGAATTGGACCCATCAGTTCAATCAATACGCTCTGGGTGTCCAGCTCATTGGACATGTTTATGGGTGTGGGAGGCTAATTAGGAGAGTCTTCCCAGGCTTAGAGAGTAGAGCCCACTCAACAGCTGGTCAATACTGGACTCCTGTCCTTAGGTCAATTTTGTGGCCGCCGGGACAGCTTCAGGTCCACAGAGGCCAATTGGGTTAATAGCTGGCCTGAAGGCCTGAGAATGTCTCGAATGAGGCTCTGAAATTTCCCATGATTGCATGATTTATTTTGTGATCATCATGCTATTAATTCATAATGTATTTAACTTTATTTTTAATAATAATAATGTATTACATTTAGTCATTTAGCAGACACTTTTATCCAAAGCGACTTACGTTGTCACTTTATTATTGTTGTTGTTGTTTGTTTACTTATTATATTCATAATAAAAATGTAATAAAATATTGTTTTTGTAATAAGAAAAACAATTAACAACATTAATCTAATTTATTTATTCATTATTTAACTTGCATTATTAATAATAATATTTAATTGTTGTTGTTCATTTACTTATTATATTAATAATAATATTGTGTACGAATAATTGTTGCCTTTTATAATAATAATAATAATAATGATGATTTTTTTTGACACATGGATATTCCACGAACATAATTTACTATATTTGAAGTTGGTGCTTGTATGGTATGGTATAATGATAATTCAGAATTTAGGACACGTAATAATTTATAATATTATAACTTTTTTTTTTTTTTTACATGAGAGATTTCTGTTGGAATTTAAATTTTTCTGTTTGTTTCAATTTTTTAAAAATTTTTTGTTGACAGTGTGTGCATTTTTACATCAAGTGGGATTATAAATATCTCTCTTTTTTTTTTTGTAAGTAAGCTCAAAGCACATAACCCTTGAGGACCACAAGTCAAACATTGGCCATTGACTTCCAACAATCTAACCGCTTGCTTTTTCCCATTCCGTGACCCCGAGAGGTCAAAAAGTTTTGGTCCCAGAAGTCTCTTAACACGCAGATGTTACAGTAACATTGCCAAGAAATCAGGCCCAAACAGCACCTCTGACCCGTCTGTCAGCTGATCCAGCATGGCCTCTTTTGAAATGGACTCCCCACTTCTATAAATTACCACATTTTCCCACCGTTTTTCCTCCATTCAGCCTCCTCTTCCGCAGCCATTCGTTTGCAAGAGCCCTGCGGTCAACGAATAGCGACTGCCCAGTGGCTTGTGAATCTGACCTCTTGGCTCCAGAGAGGTCAAAGGGCTCACACCAGGGTCAGGGCCTTTCTTTATGTCTCCTCTCACCAAAGGCTTTGTAATGAATGGAGAGCCTGGGGGAAACAAAAGCTTTCAGGAGAGACAAGCGACAGTGCTCTATACGCCAGCGCCTCTGCTCTCTGTGACGTTCCCCCTGCCAACTGAAGCAACAGAAACAAACAAACAAAACCAAAATAAAAGGTACTGGGTGCTGGAGGGGAAATTGGATCTGTGAAAAAGGAAGACAGTGTGTGCAACAAACTAAACTAATGTCGGATAAGGCTGTTCGATCGTACTCGTTATTGGATGATCCTCTAAAGGGTGGAGTTAGAGGACACAAAGTAAATATGGCAGGACATGTGTAACCAGAATTGAGATTCAACTTGATTAGTGTAACTATAAAATGTCTAGTGTTGGTGTGTACTTAGTATCTCCAAATAAGTATTTTGTGTTTTTAGGTTGAGATCTACAGGTTTGTGTTCTAAATTACTGGTCTTTTAAAGCCATATGATATAAAACAGGCTGAAATTTAAATCATCAGTTACTGAAGATCCTATCTGGTCTGAATGCAGTCTGAATGATATCGTTTTTAGTTCTAGACGATATAAGTTTTATTTGACTCGAAGAAAAAATCCATCCTTCTGTCCTTTTTAAATGTCCATGTTATTTCCAGTGAAGCTTATTTCTGTAGCCTATATCCAATGTACTTCTGTTCGAATGTTAGCTTGGTTAATTAGTTTGGGGTCAAATATTCAATAGCTCTACCCTCCATAATTAAGTTGGTACATCAGCAGCAGCAGTTCAAACTAATGTAATGTACATCTGTACGATGATTGGTTGATATACCACCTCTTCAATGTATTTTTCTCAACACTCTTACTGCTGAAAGCCAAATAGTCGATTATGCTCATGTTTGGCTCTTTTTTTACCAACGGAGGCGAAAGTCTTCCCCCTCACATTCGCCCTTCAGCACAGTTTTCCGAATGACTGTAATTAAAACAGTGGTGGTTCCCACTTCAGTAATATTTTATGGTGTTACAGTGGTGAAATTACAAGAAATCAAGACATAAACTGGGAATTTTATTAACATTTAAATCATCTTTCTCTTGTATTCGCCTCCATGACGAGGCACCACCGGACATTTTTAAAAGTTGTTTAGACTAACTGAAGTCTAATTTTAGACTACTTGACCTGGATAATTCAATTGAAGCGATTTTGTCCAACATGTTTACTCTAATAGGCCTCAGAGTTTGCTCATTGTTCAGCGTTTTATTCTAAAATAAGAAAACACGGTTATCACATAATCAGACATCCGGAAGAGAGTTTCTTAACGTAGTGTGTTTTTTACCCCCACAACCTGTTTTCTCAGCCATTGCATTTGACCCCAGTAAAACTATATCAGCAAACTAATAACCGGGCAAACCACCAATCTACTGTGTCCTTATCCCTGGTCTTTTGCTGTAATGCGTTGCAGATTCCAGAGGTCATTGGCGGCAGAGTAGTTTTTAAGCAAATGGCATGTGGTGAGAGGTCAGAATCTGGGGGCCCAGTGGGTGAAAGGTTGAATAACTCGTAGGAAAGTTGTAACTGTTTGAGAGGGGAGATGTTTAACAGGTTAAGACTTTTCCAGCTCTCATTGTTTTAAGCCAACGGAAAACACACACACACACGCTTACACACATATCGGGGCCTCCCATCATCTGTCTGTTTCAAATCTAAAGTTGTTCAAGACTTTTATACATCAATATGTGCTCAATTAATTAACATTCTTTGATTTTGCTCCGTTTTAAATGAATAATTCACAGGACCTTCGTAACAGGTATTGTTGTAGTATTGACATGTCCTACAATATATAATGTCTAATGTGTCAATTAAGTATACCGATTTTTGCATAGACAGCTCATTTCTCCATTCAAAAAGTGCAACACACGCATAATTGCGTATATAATTATTTAAGAATTTAGATAACCTTAAAAGTTTGCTGTGATCCTGCAGTCATTAGAATACATTACATAGGCAATATTAAATCTTCCTAAAGATTTGATTGCAGACAGATCACAGTTTCCGTAGAGTTCAAAATGCAGGTGTTTAGAGCGGAACGCGTACTTTTCCTCTAAATTAGGCGTTGAGGGCTGAGAGAGGGGTTGGGGAAAATTTGCGGAATTACTGGTTGATTTTAACCAGATGATTGCTGGAGTTGGACACCAGAGAGTTTTCATTAGGGGCCCTAATTTACAGGCCTACCTCTGCATTCCAGCAGATGGTCAAACTCCCCCAGGTCCTAAAGTTCACCTCAAACCCCACAGTCTGTGGCCCGAGGACTCTAAGTTCTGAGAGGTGATGGGGAGGGAAATCAGAGGTAGCAATAAGACACAAACTAATAAAAGATTTGTTTGTGCATAATTTCAGGAATCATTAAAGATCACCGAGACAATGTTCTATGGTTGGTGGGTGTTAAGATCAGATAAGCTCTTTCTCCTTTTAATTATCTTATATATGCTTTTTCTTTTTATTAAAGTGTTATGACACCTGATTTCAACAGCTAGCGAAGGACACAAATAGTACCACAACAAAAATAGCACCAAACTGATTGATACTAAATTAAATTAGTATAGTTCATTAAAAACCTGACATATGTTCTAAGTGCAATTAGCTGCAATATCTCATACTTGCGTTTGAAGTTTTACTGCCAGTAATTTAGTGTGTGTATGTGTACACTCACCTAAAGGATGATTAAGAACACCGTACTAATACTGTGTTTGACCCCCTTTCGCCTTCAGAATTGCCTTAATTCTACGTGGCGTTGATTCAACAAGGTTCTGAAAGCATTCTTTAGAAATGTTGACCCATATTGATAGCATAGCATCTTGCAGTTGATGGAGATTTGTGGGACGCACATCCAGGGCACGAAGCTCCCGTTCCACCACATCCCAAAGATGCTCTATTGGGTTGAGATCTGGTGACTGTGGGTGTTGTCAAACGATTAATCGCGATTAATCGCATCCAAAATAAAATTTTGTGTTTACATAATATATGTGGGTGCACTGTGTATAATTATTTTGTATATATATATATATATATATATATATAAATATACACACATGCATGTATATTTAAGAAAAAAATATTATATATATATATATATATATATATATATATACAGTATATACATGAAAATATTTATTAAATATATAAAAGCATGTGTGTGTATTTATATATATAATAATTATACACAGTGCACCCACATATATTTTGTAAACACAAACTTTTATTTTGGATGCGATTAATCGCGATTAATCGTTTGACAGCCCTACATTGAACTCATTGTCATGTTCAAGGAACCAATTTGAAATTATTCGAGCTTTGTGACATGGTGCATTATCCTGCTGGAAGTAGTAGAAATCGGACTGCCTGTCTGTTGGAAGAGCATCACAATAAAGTGTTAGCAGTCTACTAATACACTAATGAGAAACAGTTGACATGTAGTTGCAAAGTTGTTCAAAAGGGACCATCAAAATAAAGTGTTACCTATCCTATATTTTTGGAAGGCGGGGCTTTAAGAACTAAATATAGACCTTATGCGCTAGAGAAACAAGCCCACAGCCATCTTTAGACGTTTGTCTTTGAACTTCCGTTTTTTGCGATAGCTTTGTATATTTCTAAATAATTAGCTGTTAGAGTGGATTTCATTACTGTAGAGTTGACAAAAGTTATCATGAGCAGATGTCTGTTAGAACGGGAAGATTGCGAAATGAGTGGTTCATTCATAAATCAGTAAGATCATGCTGTGGAAATACAAATGGGAAGACAGAACATGAGCGCAAGGCTGAAAAGGGGGCGGGGCTACATATGGTGTGTGTACGTGTGTTTTTTTTTAAACAAAAAAAATATTTCCGATTCTAGGAGACCCCAAAACCAAAATCAAGACTTTGTAAAAGCACATAAAATGACCCCTTTAAGACTTGTGTTAAAGCAAATGAGTGCAAGCAAATGACATATTTATAAATATAGCATGACAGCAAAGCACAGCCATGTTCCATACAAAAGGTGCACTCAAATTAAAAAGTCATAACTGATTTTGAGACGAGGTATACACGCATGTGGTGGTCTGTCGCAAGAACTATAAGACACTTCATAGCTAGGGAATTATAAATAAATGTTTTATATAATTTACAATATAATATATTTATACTATAGCCTAATTATATTTTTAATAATTATATAATATACAATAATCATTCTTTTATTTAATTTCTGTAAAAGAAATTGACTTGTAAAGTAGCGTATCACAAAATAGTTATCCACAAATACATTGACTTTTTTAATGTTATATAAGCTGAAAAAAAGTGTTTACACTACTTATAAAATTCAGTAGAAAATCAGCATGGAAACAGCTTGTCTTCTCATGTGATATTATCAGATTGTCGTGACCATTGCGCTGGGTTCCCTATAATAATAGCCTATTATGTTCTTGAAGTAGAGTGTTGCTTGTTACAGGCCGTTTGGAACACGCATGCATACATCTAAAGGGTCAGGGAATGACCTCTCCTTGGTGATGCTTTTGCAAACAGTACAAAACACAGGTGCAGTCATTTTCATAATTCTTTCCCAGCGCTGTCACTTACGCCACAATATCTAATAAAACAATACCAGTGTTTCATGTTGGTGCATTGACTGAAATGGGCTTTAAAAGAGCTGTTTATACACGGATGAGGTAGAACTCGCAGTGCTCGCAGTTTGTTGAATTTACTTCTGCGAGCCACAAAACAGAACGCAGGTTCTGTGACATCCATTAGTCTTCCTCTTTAGCCTCTGTGTCAGATCAAGAGACTCATTGGTCAAAATTGCAACCAGCAGTCCAAACAAGAGTCTGCTTCAAGACAGCTCAGAGTCTGGTAAACTTTGAAATCCCCCCCATTACTTTTCCAGCACAATAAATCAAATCTCAGGCAGTGTTGTCTTGTCAGTGACCTTTGATCTCGCACAAAAAGAGGTCAACACGGCAGACGTGAATTGTAAAAAAAACGGGCTGCTATGTAAACACCATTAATTTCTCCACTGTAAGGGTTAGGGAGCTGTATGTTGAATAAAAGAATGCCTCAGATGTCTGGAAATTTGAAGTTCTAATGGTATTTCATTCATCAAATTGTCTGGCTCGGCTAATAGCTCCTGGCATTTAAGTTTTAACTCCAAACGACTAGTTGATGACATGTTTCCCCCACACATGTGTTCTGATAATGCAGGATGAAATATGATGTGGTATTCCATGTCTCAGCTTCCTACTCTCCTGCGTTCGCCGAGGGAAATGTTGTTTTTTGGTCTTTCCCTTTTAGAAATTTGAGCATTACAATTTAATTAAAAGTCACAAATCTTTTGAGTCTCACTTATCATGTTGTCCCACGACCGCCCCAACACACACACACACACACACACACACGAGATTCCTCCCTCAGCTAACTGTACAAACCCAGTTTTATGGCACCGATGACGAGCAGGGGGTATTACATCTAAATGAGCTTGTTATTGTTTCCAGCCCATTACTTGCTAATGCTAGGGTAAACAAATCTACAGGTTGCAAAGAAGTTCACCTATCATGTACTTGTGAATGTGTGTGTAAACAGCAGACAGGGAGTGGGCCGGGCAGAGGGGAATTACAAGGAGGAGTTGACTGTGATACGGCCCTGTCTAAATACAGACTCATGCTGCTAAACAGGCGTCTAAACCACCTTCTCGTGTGTAATTAAGAGTCACTACTGTCACCTGGAGATATAGGACATGTTTGCCTGGGGCATGTAGATAGATAGATAGATACTGTAGATAGATAGATAGATAGATAGATAGATAGATAGATAGATAGATAGATAGATAGATAGATAGATAGATAGATAGATAGATAGATAGATAGATAGATAGATAGATAGATAGATAGATAGATAGATAGATAGATAGATAGATAGATAGATAGATACTGTAGATAGATACTGTAGATAGATAGATAGATAGATAGATAGATAGATAGATAGATAGATAGATAGATACTGTAGATAGATACTGTAGATAGATAGATAGATAGATAGATAGATAGATAGATAGATAGATAGATAGATAGATAGATAGATAGATAGTTTCCAAGAATAAAAGGAAAAAAGAATAAAACAATTTTCAAGAATTGTTATCCCAACATTTTTTCTTTTGTCAAATCAACTTAAATAATTTATTTATTAACTTATTATTTGGAGTTTCTGATGATTAAATCAATCTCCTTCATTATATTAACTCACTTTTTCCAGTTCAATCAACTTAAAATTTTGCGGCAACCAGGTTACTTACTTTTTGAAGTTAAACCAACAATATTTTTACAGTGTAGATAGATACTGTAGATAGATAGATAGATAGATAGATAGATAGATAGATAGATAGATAGATAGATAGATAGATAGATAGATAGATAGATAGATAGATAGATAGATAGATAGATAGATAATAAATGTTTAAAATATGGACTTTAATTATCAAAGAACCCTGAAAAGAGAGTCGTGATTTCCACAAAAAAAAAAACAAAAAAAAAAACATATTAAGCAGCACAATCATTTTCGACATTGATAATAATACTAAATGTTACTTGAGCACCATAAAAGCACGATGACTGCTCGTAAAGGCTCCTGATGATAGATATTTGTCATTAGAGGGTTAGATTACATTTTAATATGTATAAAATAGTTATTTTAAATTGTAATAATATTTGACAATTTTACTGTATTTGATCAAATAAATGCAGCATTGGTGCAGCAAATATGTTCCAAAAAATATTGCTTTATGCTTGTTGTCAAATAATATATGTAGACGTATTCTGCTTTTTTTTACTATGTCATTTGTATAGTAAGTTCATCCTTTCTTCCCAAAGGATGAAACTGTAAAGGTGACTGTAACACTTATCTAATAGTCTAAAATACCACGTCAGCCCTGGCAAACTCTCCTGCTAACATTTGTATTTTTCCTGTGCACCTTTTTCTCCACCGAGAATAAATAAAATCCAACAATA